>NW_027310119.1:0-200000 GCF_047496795.1 Chiloscyllium punctatum | reverse complement strand
AGTGTTGGTGATGAATGGAGTGAATGCTTGTGGATGTGGTGCCAATCAATTGGGCTGTTTTTCTCCTGGATAATGTCAAGCTTCGTCAGTGTCATTGTGGCTGCACTCATTCAGGCAATTGGGGAGTATTCGATCTCACTCCTGACTTGTGCCTTGTAGATAGTGAACATGTTCTGGAACTTAGATGACTGACCGCCAACAACAATGTCCGTTTTCCTATCTGTCAGGTATGACTCCAATAATGAAGTACTTACTCGAAATATCCTTTTTACTTAGGTTCCTTGACGCCACATTTCAAAGTAAGCAGCCTTGATTTCAAGAGCTGTAATTCAGTTCCTTTTTCTATGTTTGAACAAAGGCTGTGATGAGGTCAGGAACTGAGTGGCCCTGTTGGAACCCAAACTGGGCGTCACTGAGCAGGTTATTGCTGAGCAGGTGCTGCTTGATAGTACTGTTGATGAGCCCTTCCATCACTTTATTGGTGATGGAGAGTAGACTGATGAGGCAGTATTTGGCTGGGTTGAATTTGTCCTGCGTTTTATGTACAGAACATACTTGAGCAGTTTTGTTCTCCCATTGTTGCACTCTCTATTGCACTAGGGTTAATACTCTGGCTTGATGGTAATGGTTGAGTGGTTTATATACTGGGCCATGAGATTACAGATTGTACTGGAGTATAGTTCTTCTGCTATTGATGGACCACAAGGTCTTATGGATGCTCAGTCTTGAGTTGCTAGATCTGTTGGAAGTCTGTGCCATTTAGCGTGGTGCAAGTGTCACAAAACACAATAGAGTTTATTCTCAATATGACTGTGAGACTTTGTCTCCTCGACGACAGTGCGGTGGTCAGTTTTACCGATGTTGTCATGCACAGATGCATCTGCATTTGGTAGATTGGTAAGAATGAGGTCAGGTATTTTTGTCCCACTCGTTCATTCCCTCACTACCTTCTGCACACCCAATCTAGTAGATATGTCCTTTAGGACTCTACCAGCGTGATCAGTACTACTGCTGCCAAACCACTTTGGTGGTTGACTTTGAAATTCCTCAGCCAGAATACACTGTGTGCCCTTTTCACAGTCAGTGCTTTCTCCAAATGTTGTTCAACATGGAGGAGTACTGATCCAGCTGAGGAATGACGTTACATGTTAATCAGTAACGCTGCTTTGCCCACGGTTAGTCTCAAGCCATGGGACTTCATTGAGTCCGGAGTTAATTTTGGGGACTCGCAGAGAAACTACCTCCAGAATGTATTGTACTGAGCTGCCCCCACTGCTGGATCGGTCCTGGCCCATGGCCAATATCCAATGATGGAGATGGTGGTGTCTGGGGTATTTCTGAAAGGTATAATTTCGTGAGCATGACTAGCTCAGGCTGTTATTTGACTAGTATATAAGGCAGTTGTTCCAATCTTGGCACGAGCCGTCAGATGATAGTAAGGAGGACTTTGCAGGTTCGACAGTAATGTTTTCAACTGACTTTTTGGGTGATCAGACCGATACCTGTTGGTCCACCGGTTTCATTTCTTTGAGATTTTGTAGCGATTGGTATAACTGAATGACACGCTAGACCATTTCAGAGGGCTATTGAGAGTCATCAGATTGATTTGGGTCTGGAGTGAGGGTGGAAGATTGCTTCATTGGAGGATATTGGTGAACCAAATGGGTTTTCTTTTCTGACAATCGCCAATGATTTCATTCTCATTAGTAGATTCTTTATTCCAGCTTTTCTTTTAATTATTGAATTGAATTTCCACCATCTGCATTGGCGGGATTCTAACCTGGGTTACAGAAGAAAAGCTGATTTTCTGGATTGATAATCTAGTGATAGTACCATGAGGCCTACTTGGAACCATATGTTGCACTCAAGCTGCTATTTCTTGTGTTGCCCTGTTTTTCTTTCATTGCTTATGTTATTCTGGAATCTCATCCTTCATTAAATCCTGATTGAAATACACTGTCATGAACGTCTTCTGGACTGCTCGAATTTCATTCAATCTATTTTGTTTGCACAGACATTGCAAGGCAGCTGTACATCAGAGAAGAACAGGAAGAGATAATGGGTGATTGTGCACTGTATCCGTCACCGGACCAGCTTATCTGTCCAGGCACCTAAAATATTTATTGTGGATCAAAGAACCACTGAATTATTATAACACCGATGGAGGTCAGTCAACCCATTGTGGGGCCACAAGCTCTTCAACTGCACAATTGGAGACAGAGAGTGTGTGTGGAAATAGATGGTCTGAGAAAGAAATAAACAGAGAAAAAGAAAGTGAAGAGAGATAAACTGAGAGAGGATAGAAATGGAACCGACTGACTGAGTGGGAGAGGAAGAGGTGTTCGATGATGGTGAAGACAGATGGATCAGAATACAGCATGAGGGTAGATAAATACGGGCAGACAGAAGTTGGAAGTTTTACTTAGAAATTCCTCTGAACTGCGAGCCCTTTGTCTTGGTCACATACCCTGTGCCCACCCAGCTGATACTGGCTGTCATCCCAGCTCATTTCTTTCCAATAATATAACAGAGCTGGGTTTACTGAAAGCGAAACAGAACCCAATGGACCAGTAGATTAGTTCTGTGGCGAAGGTGGATTTTTAAAAATAAACTGTGCCATGAGCAGCAGGAAATGATAACCCCACCCAACACTCCCACCCCACCTCCAGATACTGTGTGAGAGACTGGGCCAGATAATCTCAGTGAGGGAGATCACTGACAGAGGGGAAATCAGCATCTCCGCTGTGGACCAAATAATGTTTGATAGAGTTTGCACATCACTTTCCTCGTTTTCTAATCTACATTTCAATTAATATAACTCAATATGAGGAGTGAATTTTAACAATCTTATCTCTTTGGACTTTGCATATTTTGGTCTGTATAGAAAATCATTTTGTCCCTGTATTTTGTGTTGCATAAATACATTTCATTAATATTGTCTCTGCTAATTTCTCATTGTAGATGTATCTTTGAATCTGTTCTTCATATGATTTATAAAGAGTAATGTTCCAATACTGATAACTGGGGAACAGCAATGTTCCTCTTTCCAGTTTGAACAGCCATGTCCCCCCGTCCTCTCCATCGTCTGTCTTTTTCCCAATGTCATAATCACAATGCAATTGAAGTCAGTAAATGATACTTCATCACAGTTCCTTAACATTGATAACATCAACACCCACACTTGCCCTCTCTGATTCTGGAATAATCTGAATGGTACTTGCCACGTACCATTGTTACCATATTCATGCCATTTGATTGTTATAAACTCACATTTTCTTCGGCACATGTTGCCATCAGATCATGGACGAAAAATGTTCTCTCAATGTTTTACTTATTTTGCAATGACTGATCAGTAATTGGAAAAATGTGCAGCTTTCTTACAGTCTGATACCAGAGAACTGAGGACCAGGAAAAGGCAGAACTATGGAGCAAATACTTTAGTTATGTCTTCACAGAAGAAAACAAAACAAAAAAGAAAAATTCCCAACAATCCTAGTGAACATTAGTCTGTTGAGAAAAAAGGAATAGAATGAAATTAGCAACCAAACAGTCTTAGAGGAAGTATTGGAACTGAAAGTAATGAGCACAGATAAAGTCAACAGGGATTGATCAAATTGGAATCATATTTGAGAAAGTGACGTTTAGCATAATTATGGAGAAGCAATCAATGAAATATGATTGCATTTTCAGAAAGATTTTTGATAAAGCCCCAAGCCTATTATGCAAATTCAAATCCTCTGGGACTGGGACTAATATGGTTTTAGAATGGGAGAGCGGGCTGGAAGCAGTGAGTAGGAATAAAACAATGTGTTTATTTGAAAGGAAGGCTTTGAGGATATAGCGAGGATCGGGGTTTGGGCTCCAGCTATTCCCAATACACAACATATATTTTGTTGAGTGTATCAAATTCAATATTTCCAAGTTTGCTGATGGCACTAAACAATATCGGATTGTGAGTGGGTGAGCAGGATGTCAAAAAAAACTGCAAGGTGATTGCGACAAGTGGAGTGTCTGGGTAAATACATGGCAGATGGAGAGCAATGGGGGCGGGGGGGGGGGGGGGGTAGGGGATATGGCCTATGGGGGATATGTGATATTGTGACCTTTGATGGTAAAATAGAACGGGAGCCTATCATTTGAAAAGGGATTGTTTGAAAAATGTTGATCTATAAAGGAACTTAAGCTGCATTTTTGTTTCCTTCTGTGCAGCCCTCCGAGGTAAGTGCAGGGCAATGAGATCTGAATCGAGAAGTCAGTACTGGGAATGGCATTGGCACGCTGACCAGTATACCCAGACCCAACAAGTGGGGAGCTGTAACATTGAAAAGGATTTGGATCTCCCTGTGCACTGGTCACTGAAAGCAATTTTGCAGAGCAGAAAACAGATAGGCAGATAAATCGTGTATTCACCTTCATTTCAGGGGGATTTGAATCCAGGAGTAAGGGTGTTTTACTGCAGCTGAGCAGGGCCTTGGTGAGACCTCATCTGGAACATTGTGCAGTATTGTGTGCAGTGTTGGTCTCCTTATCTAATAAAGGAGAAACCTGACATTGAGGGAGAGCAGTAAAGGATAACCAGACTGATCTCTGGGATGACAGGCTTGTTGTGAGAGCAGAGTTTGGGGCGGCTATGCCTGTATTCCATGGGCTTTAGGAAAATGAGTGGAGATCTCAGTGAGATATATAAAACACTGTTAGGGCGAGACAGATTAGAAACAGGGGTGACAATTCCCCTGGCTGGGACTTCAAAACAAGGGGCCACAGTATTATGTACAGACAGGCCACTCTGCATTGAGATGAGAATAAATGTTTGCACTCAGAGACTGGTGAACCTGGGGTACTATCTCCCAGAGCAGGCTGTGGAAACCAAGGCACTGAATATAAATATGGATTTCTGGAAACTAAAGGGATAGGGAGACAGCAGGGTATGGTATGAAGATAGAGGATCAGATACCATTACAGGTTGTTCTCCAATAACGTGGTAGCTGTGTTCCTGTGCATCACTGTGTTGCAGAAAATCATGCAATATTAATGATGTGGTCTGTGGGGAAAAGAGGATAATGGGCGAACTGCAAAATATCAGTAAAAAACAAAAAATAAAGTTAGTCTAACACACACTAGCACAGTCTAATTAAACCTTTAAACCATATATTGTAATGAAATAGTGCTAATAATGACAACGCAGTCACTGGCTACATCCCTGTACCTTTTACCAAGCTCTTCACCAGAAAGTGTGCAGGACTGACTGACCATGTGATGCCAACATGGAATTACAGTTCTCCTGAAGATTCTCCCCCGGTTTGAAATAAAGTTCCTTCTAATTGCAGAGAGCAATTCCCCGTTTCAAGCTCAGGTTCAAAGCTTGCAGAGCGGATTGCATTCATGTTTTAGCTGAACATTCACGGGGTGCATTTGACAGACAGAGGATACTGAAGCTGAGTTTTGTTGTTCAGCTGGTGCCTGGCAAGGAGTCGCGTCACAGTGAATGGGAGTAAACTTTATAGAAAAAAGGTGCGCAATTCACGAATCGCATTGCAGTCAAATCACGTTTAATAAACATGCGTTATCAGAGAACTGCCTGTATATTGAATCGAGGAGCAAGATTGATCGACTGAAGGTCTCCAACAGTTCTTATGTTATATTTAACAATGTTTAAACTTATTAATATATATGAACACTGTGTTGGGAAAACTGCATTGAGGAAATTTTCTCAATGAACTACAATGGGGAAGGCTCAAGGTGTTGTATGACCTCCTCCTTTCCCGATGTTTTCGTGCAGCCTGTGGGAAAGCTCTGTAAATGTTGTCACAAGCTCTCAGATGTTAGGAAGGAAGACTCTGCAGGGTCAACAGGACTGTGATACCCGTTCCCTTTTCTGATATCGAGCCTGGTGCCGGGTATTCTGTCTGTTTATTTCCTTTAAGACCTCGGAGCAGTGTGATACAATTGAGTGTCTTGCTTGGCCATTTCAGGGACCATTGAAGAGTTTATCACATGTCTATGTGTCTGGAGTCACTTTTAGACCATACAAGGAAAGCACGGGAGGTTCACTTCCTGAAAGTACATTGGGGAATGAGATCGAAGTTTACAATCAACATTGGATGCAAGGTCACTGTTACAATCACCAGATTCTAGATCTTGATATTTTATTAATTGTTTTTAACTACCACCAGCTGCCTGAGCATTATCCTGTATTGGATTAGTAATCCAGTGACATTTCCACAACAGCACCATCGCCACTATCGGAAACCACAATGAGCGGGTTATTTCTGGAATGCTTGACAGCTCTGTCAAAAAGATCTCCCACCAATTTGATGATCGTGAAGGGACTGAGGGGGTGGTAAACGGTCAGAATGTAATTATTCACCTATTAGGGGACCAGGCATAGTTGAGCAATTTTCCATATTGCTGAAATGTGTTGCTGGAAAAGCGCAGCAGTCAGACAGCATCCAAGGAGCAGGAGAATCGACGTTTCAGGCATGAACCCTTCTTCTCCTGCTCCGTGGATGCTGCCTGACCTGCTGCGCTTTTCCAACAACACATTTTCAGCTCTGATCTCCAGCATCTGCAGTCCTCACTTTCTCCTCGATAATTTTCCACATTGCCATGGAGTTGTCAGAGTTGGAGCTGGAATGAAACAGCTTCCACAGGGACACGGCTTGTTGTGCAGCACAAGTCTTCAGTCCTATTGTAGGAATGGTGTCAGGGTCCATTTTATTTTCGTATCTACTGTGTTCAGCGGTTTCTTCATGTCACATGCAGCGAATCGAATTGGGTGAACACTGCCATCTGTGATTCTGTGGATATCATGGCGAGGATGAGGTGGATCATCCTTTCAACACCTCTGGCTGAGGATGGTGCAGATACTACATCCTTGTCATTTTCACTGAGGTGCAGGGCTGTTCCATTATTTAGGATGGAGATATTTCTGGAGTCCTCTCCTCCAGTAAGTTTTTTAATAGTACAACGACATTTATGTCTGGATGGGGCAGGACTGCAGAGCTTAAATCTGATCTGTTGGTCTTGGGATCATTTCGTCCTCTCTATCAGATGTTAGTTCTGCTGTTTGGAATGAAACCACTCAAGTGCCGTAGCTTTGATGGTTTGTCATCAGCTTGAGGTACACATGGTTCTGACCGTGGCATTTTCTCCCACACTCGTCACTGAACCATCACTCGGTTTCATGGTAATGGTAGACTGATGGAATATCCTGGAGAAAATGTTGCAGATTATGTTTGAATACAATCCTGCTTCTGTTGCTGCTGTTGTCTACAGCATCACATGAAAGCACAGTTTGAGCTGCAATATCGGCAATTCAATTCTACTGACTCTCCCCCAGTTTACATCGAGACCCAGTCACCGATCAGCCGTGCACTCAGTGACCGCACCTGGTTTATGATGCAGTAATATTTCCATTTTCATATTCTCATTCTGCTGATGGTTCTCCTTGGTGGCATGCTTCCAATTTGTTACATTACTCAAACCCTTTAACATATTATCTGAATCTTTTCCTTACTTGTCCTGCCATTTGCGTTTGACTTAAATGTGTTTCCCTCTGGTTTTCTCCCTGACCATGATTAAGAGCTCTGTGGTGTCAGTGATGTCAGCCTTATGCAGTTTCTGAGCGAATGAATGTGTGCACTTCAGTTCCCAGTGTAGGGCGCTCTGTGTTGGGCGTTTGAGCAGCTTTCAAACACGTCATTGGAAATTGTTCAAAAACAGAAATTCCTGAAGAAATAAAGCAGCTCTGGCGGCATCTTCTGTAGTGAATGTAGAGTTAATCTTTCGAGTCCAGTGGCCCTCTACAAAGCCTGCAGTTTCTTCAGCAATTTTTGTATTTATTTTGTATTTATTTCCAGTATCCATAATTATTTGTTTCATTGAAAATTTGTGCTGTGTCTATTCGTTTCTGAAGAACCTCAGCAGGTCTAGCAGCATCTGCAGAGACAGAGAAACAGAGTTAGCGTAACAAGTCCAATGTGACTTGTTCTGAACTGAAAAGGGTTGGCTTTTTAATCCCTTGCCGGAGATGGGGGATGGGTGATTTGGAAAAGAGGGCGTGGCAAAAGATAATCGGGCTATTATCAGTGGTGAACGAGAATATGATGCAAAATGGGTTTAAATTAAGGTGTGAATGGGGGAAAGGGGTTCTCCCTCGTTGAGTGTAAGATAAAGAAGACACAACCACACAAGGCCATAGGGAGAACAGGAGAGAGAATGTCGACAAAGTGGTATTATATAGATCTAGATCTATACGTTTTCACAGTATAAATCATCACTGCCTTCACACTATGGAATTCAGGTGCTTGACCTCTTATTGGCACTAGTAAGAGTTTCATGCTGCCTTAGTTTTGTAACATAGAGCAAAACTAACAGTATGAAGTTTGGGCTGTTTTGTACACCTGTCATTTTTAATATTCTTTCAAATTTGCAGTGCTTATCGTTAAACGTTTGATCTTGAAGTTAGTATCAGATGGAGTGTACGAGTTTGAAGGGTGGCATTCTAGAAGTTTATAATATCATGGGAGGCATAGATAGAGTGAATAGCGAAGGTCTTTTCTGTAGGATCGGGGAGTTCAAACACAGATGCATAGCATTAAGGTGGAAGGGGGGAAACTTGAAAGGGACAAAGCGACAAGATTTTTTACACAGAGTGTGATGTATTATAGAATGAGCTGCCAGAAGAACAGTGGGAGATGCAAGTACAGCTACAATATTTCAAAGACATTTGGACCAACATATGAATGGGAAACGTTTAGGGGAATTTGGGCCAAGTGCAAGCAGATGGGATTACTTTAATTTAGAAAACCTGGTCAGCATGGACAAGTTGGACCAAAGGGTCTGTTTGTGCACGATATGACTGTATGGATGTAGAAACTGAGGAAAATGTACGAAAAGATATGATGTAATAAATTGGTAAGAAATATTAAAACAAGCATCATGAGCTTTTCTGTCAACATAAAAAAAGCTTGAAGATGTGTGTGTGAGCTGAAGCTGAAGTGAAGTGAGGAAAGTACATTGAGGCCATTCGGAGGGTGTGACTGGAGAACTGGCCACAGGGAACAGGCAGATAATTTACACTAGTATTTTAAATCACTCCTCATGAGGAAAGTAGTGTAAGCATGTCAATGGTATCAACAAAATGGTAACAGGAGGGAAGTTATTGAACTGTCTCGAACAAAAGGAACAAGGTATTTATCTAACAGATAAGAATAAGGTTTGGCAGATCAGCAGTAATTCATAGTTAATTTTAAAAGAAGTGGTCACAGAGTGACTAGCGGCACTGTGTGAAATATTCCATAACTCTTTGGATTACAGGAGTGTTCCAGTGAAACTGGAGAACGTCCAATGTGGCGCCTGTCTTCAAGAAAGGAATGAGACAGAACGCAGGAACAATTTAGCCTAACCATTATTGCTGGGAATCTGCTAGAACCTGTTATTAAGGAAGGCATTGCAGGGCACTTAGAAAAGCTTAACGCAGAGTTGGCATGGTTTTGTAAAGGGGATACTAGTTTTGCTCTGTAAAATCATACAAATTCTGTTTTGGAGATCCCTGAGAATGTCAAGATTTGAGTCATGCTCGAAAAGTACAGCATGCCAAGCAGCTTCCGAGGAGCAGGAAAAAAAAAATATCAATGTTTCGGGCAGGAGCCGTTCATCAGGAATCCCTGAGAAAGTGACAAGCAGATTTAAAAAGGGCACTGGTCAACATGAGGCTTTCCAGAAAGTTTTCACAAGGTATCACAAAATAAATGTTCTGACACAAGACAGAGGCTTGTAGTATGATAAATAATATATTTGCATGGGATAATGGTTGCTTAACACATAGAAATCGGAGAGTCAGGATTAATGGATCTTTATGATAAAGACGTATATACTGGATTACCACAAATATCAGGCCGATGGCATCAGTTATGTACAATCTATACTGATAGCCTGACAGCGGGAGCTGAGTGCAATATACATTGGAGTTTGTGGATGACTTTGAGAACCAAAATGCAGGCTGCTATTTAATGAAGATGACTCCCAAAACAGGAGAGATTGGAGTGTTCCTGAGTATGAAACGTAACGTCTGCATGCTGATGCAGCAAGTAACTAGGTTGGTTCATGCGGCAGCTTCCTGGGATGGAAGGGTTGAATTATTGAATACATTTAAAATGGTGAGGAGATTATTCATTGTGGTTGAAATGAATGAGGGTGATATTACTGAAATGTACAAGATACAGAGGGGAATTGACAAGGTAGATGCTGAGAAGGTGTTTCTCCTGAGTCTCGAACTCGAGGTGGTAGATACTGAATAAGGGACATCGATTTCAATCTGAGGTGAAAAATGATGCATTCTCTCAGAAGGTAGTGAATGTCTGGAATTCCCTAACCCAGAGAGTTGTGGAGGGATGCAGGAAATTGGATCGGAAAGTGGAGTTGAGCTCGGAAGTAGATCAGCCATGTTCTTATTGAATGAGAATTCAGTCTTGAGGGGCGGAATAGCCGTCTCATGTTCCTTGTTCCTACTTCTTAGTTTTTTTATGTCATGCTTTTGGAAAGTAATTGGTTATTTTCCTGGAAGTCGTGTTGTACTATGTTACATTCAGGACAGGAGAAAATTTGCCTGAGTTAATCCTGGATGGGATATGAGATCTGCATTCAAAGCAATTCCAGAGCAGAAGTTACAGAGTGGGGAAGCATGGAAAAAGGGATTGCGGCTGCGGGCCACTTCCTGACCAAGCCTGCAATTTCCAAGTGCATTTCCGAAACAACACCTAACCATCGGTGTGGCCTCGATCTGCCTGTGTGTAGCAGGTCCGAAGGGCTGAATGGAACATCAGAACATAGGGCTGAGGGATGCGAGTGGGCTAAACGGCCCTTTGACACTACCCCACCAGCAAATAAGGTCATGGCTCATCTCATTGTGGTCCCAGGTGCACTTTTCTCTCCATGCACCATTATCCCTGATTCACCTGTCTATGGGAAATCAGACAAAGCCAGCCTCGATATAATATAAAGATTCAGCCATCCTAAACTTCTGGGGAAGGGAATTCCCACTTGAGTGAATCCGACTTAGTGAATTTTTCCTCACTCCGGTTCTGACTGAAGTTGGAGGTTGTCACTGTTTCCTTTTCTAGTCCCACTCCTCCACTGCTCACAACAAGTTTTAAATGTAAACGGGTCGGTGATATGACCGATGATAAAGGTCTCAGACGGGGTCAGGTTCAGAGACAGGAACAAGTCAGGCAGATTTCTTTCATCAGCCGCAGGTAATTAATAGGGCTAATGGAGCAGTATGTTAGATTTGTGGTTAGCACTGCTGCCTCATATCAGCAAGGAGCTAAGCTCAATTCCACCTTCGTTCCACACTCGATGTGGAGTTTGAACATTCTTCCCGTGTCTGTGTCTGTTTCTTCCCAGTTTTCTAGTTTCCTCCCACAGTTCAAAGATGTGCATCTTCGTTTGATTGGCCATGCTAAATTACCGATTAGTCTGTTTATTTTTGTTTTCTCAGGGTGTAGTGAGTCTTTGGAACACTCTTCCCTGCAGACCATTCGTGGCAGAGATATTGAATATCTTTGAGGCAAGGTTCACGAATCACAAG
Source organism: Chiloscyllium punctatum (assembly GCF_047496795.1). NCBI lineage: Eukaryota > Metazoa > Chordata > Chondrichthyes > Orectolobiformes > Hemiscylliidae > Chiloscyllium > Chiloscyllium punctatum. Next base: position 188,410 of record NW_027310119.1, on the reverse strand, counting down.
GGAGTCAAGGATTATCGAGGAATGGGCAGCAATGTGCAGTGTTGGGCAAAATGTAGACAGTGGTACTGAATGACACGGCTCCAGAATATCCAGGAATTAAACGAAATGATAACATCGATAAAGTTTTATAGGGGAAACAAGATGGCAGCGATCTGAAAGGTCAGCTTTGCTGATCTCTGTATCACAATAATGCTCTACCTCACCCCACCACAGTCATTTACTTACAATTGGACACTAAAAGAGCTACAGAATCCTTACTAATGCCATTTTATGAAGTGGAAATGACAAAACATTGGAAAGGATCGAGTAAGTCCCAACACGCAGCCCACCCGTCAGAAGCTTCCAGCATGCCTGTGGCTGCACCTGTAACACCCTCTGCTCGTTCAATGGACCGAGTTACTCATCAGGACTTGGGCACCGAGTTCACCAAGTTACGGGAAATGAAAGAAACCATGATTGAAGAAACATTCAGCAGGAAGATAGAACCACTCTCAGCAGTGCTCCAAAAACATGAACAGCTAATTGAAAGCCTTGGAAACAGAACAGATGAGGTCGAGAGCCAAACTGCAGGGGCAGAGACTGTGATCTATTCCTGTAAGGACCGGATCCTCACCCTTGAAAAATAGGTCCGTACCTTAACTGAACAAGGTGACGACCTCGAGCGCAGGGGCAGGATGAAGAGTGTTCATATCATCCGTCTGCTGGACCGGATATAAGGTGATCAGTCAGTGAGTTTTTTTGAGAGAACTGGCTGCAGAGATTCCTTCACTTCGAAGCTGAAGAGGGACGAGTGAAGAGTGAGACAGTTCATCGGGTTACAGTGCGCAGGTCAGGCTCAGACCAACGCCCTCACCCTGTCCTTGGGCGATTACATTGTTGCAGGGACAAACAAAGATTTAGGGAAGCTTCCAGAACACAGGGATAAGACCCGAAGAGGGCTCCAGGATTATGTTCTTCCAGGTCTTTTCAGCGGCAGTGATTCAGAATAGAAAATCTTCAGATGACATCAAGAGAAGATTAAGGGAACTTGAGATTCAGTATTCCTTAATGGACTCAGCGGTGCTCCGTATGCACTAGTTGATCTTTCAATAACTCTCCAGAGGATGCGAAAACTTTGTGGACACTTTAAAGTAGGCTGGATGCGTTAATGGAAAGCGATAACCTTGTTTTCCTTTTTTAAAAGAAAATTTGTTGACCGTTTCTGGTATTAAGCAGTGTTAAATTAGAGTCAGGATGAGTAGAGTACATACTTTTAACTTCTTCATTAGCAATACTACTCGTTTTTCTTTCATTAGTTTGTGTGTCGGGTTTGGCTCAAGCTGGAGGGAGTTATGAAGGTGATCGTGATGACTGAATACCTACCTAAGGGCAGTTCAGTCCCGATGTTTGTGATTAATTGCCCTGGATGCAGTATTGATAATGGGGCAGAAGACAGAGATTTGTGACGTGCAAATGCCCCCAGTCGGCAGGGGGTAAATGCCCCTCCTGAATGCCATTGGCACTTTGTATGTTTTTTTTGTTTTTGTATGTATTTACTTTTGGAACGTTTTGAGAGCTTGTTAGTTGTAGTAGCCTTAGTTTGTATGTTTTTTTTAGGCTCTATGATCCTTTTTTCATTGGTGCTCAGTAATTTGTAATTCTAGTTCTTCCTCTCTGGAGTTCAAATATTGTTTCAGTGTGTAATGGCTAATGTCATGCTTAAATGGTGTATCTGGAACATTAAAGGGAGCCATTCGCCAGTTACGAAAAAGGAGAGGGTGGATATTGTCGTATTGCAGAGATGCAGTTTAATAACAAGGAACATTTGACATTACAGCAAGGTGGATTTGATCGGGTTTATTTCTCGTCTTTTAAGGAATAGGAGAGAAGCTATACTGGTGAGGAAGAATCTTTCATTTAAATTAGTAGATTGTATTAGACACCCACGGGAGGATCATAAACCTCAAAGATATATGGGGAAGAAAGCAGTAGTTTGAATGTTTATTGCTCCCTGGCTCACTGCCATAAATTCCTGATAGATGCATTTTCCACATTAAGTAATCTTTCTTCGTAGCACATTATCGTAGGAGGAGATTTCAATTGTCTTTTGCACCCACGGCGGACAGCATGCCCAAAGGCCCCCAGTACCATCTTTCCAATCTAAGCAATTAGTGGATTTTTGTGTGAAACTGGGGCTGGTGGATGTTTGGAGGCAGATCCACATCATAAATAGGGGTTTTACTTTCTTCTTTAACCCGTAGAAATGCCACACTAGGGTGATCTCTTCCACACCTTGGAGCAATCTTCGATTCAGTGGTGTTCTGTACAATTGGGAATATGACCATTTGTGACCATGCGGCAGTATACTTATTGGTTAAGATTAAGGGCAATATAGCAGGTTCGAGACACTGGCGAATCCCTTTATTCTTAAGGATAGTACGAACATTGAGTATTTCTGTAATGAATTCAGATCTTTCTGAGCCATTAATTCAGATACAACCAGTAAACCATCCATTCTATGGAAAATTGCTAAGGAATAATTATTCCTTAGGATGCGGCAGAAGCTGGAGCAGGAACACTTGCTCCAGGCACGGTTGAAGGCAGCCAAGAGGGCATATTGTGATAGACCCTCGGTGGCTGGGCTGCAGAGGATCAAAACACTTCGGTCTGCAGTGAATTCTCTGCTCACACAGACAGCCAAGAAGGAACTTACTTTTGCAAAACAAAGGCTGTTTGAGCATGGTGATAAACCGGGCAAGTAGTTAGCCTATCTTGCGAGGATAAAGAGAGCCCCAAAGCCATTACCTCAATTAGGGAAGGTACTGGGACCCTTTCCTGCGATCCCATAAAGATTAAAGCAGCATTTCAGAGATTTTACTCCGAATTATATCAGACTGAGCATTATGAGGATATATGGAGTAAGATGGAATCTTTCTTCAAGAACTTGGACCTTCCAGGGGTAATCCCCAAATAAGTGTCTTGCCTTAATGCATCATTGTCAGTGCTGGAGGGTGTAAACCAGGTTCCAGGCGGACAGGCGCCCGGTCCTGACAGATGTCCACGTGAGTTTTATGAGGAATTTATAAACCTGTTGTCAGAGCCGATGCTTACTATGTTCGTCAATCACACAGTCACGACTGGGTCCCACCATCCTTAAGAGAGTCTCATATCTCTCTTATTCTTAAGAAAAAGAAGACACCGAAAGATTGTGCTTCCTATAGACTTTTCTCCCTTCTAAATGTTGATTTCAAAATCCTGTCTGAGAAATTACATTGAGGATGGAAACTATTTATCCTTCCATTGTCAAAGTATGCCAAACCAGCTTATAAAAGGCTGCAGATATTCCAACAATGTTAGGAGATTACTCAATGTGATCCAACCGTGCCAACAGCAAATTATGCAGGTATTACTGATCTCTTTAGATGCAGAGAAGGCATTTGCTTATGTTGAGTAGCTGTATCTCTTCTATATATTCGAATGGTTTGGTATCAGCAAAGTTTTTATCAAGTGGGTGAGGGTCCTTGAAAGTGACCCTCTGTGTATGATCCTGTAAAATTAATATTTCTAGAGGCAGTCGACAAGTTTGTTTATGGCAGTGTTGTTTATGATGGTGATTGAGCCACTGGCAAAGGCCATCTGCAGGGACCCCAACATATCTGCCCCAGAAGTGGGATAGAAGTCACGTAAGATTACATTGTCTGCAAATGATGGTCTTAAATTTTTGTTAAATTCCACAGTTTTGGTACCTCACCTCATGCAATGCATCAGTTCGTTTGGTGCCTTTTCCGGCTATACCATTGATTTTATAAATCGGAGGCCATGTTTATGGGTGAACTCAGGGAAATACCTGATGCCGTGGGAGAATACTGATTTCCTTTTCAATGGTCCCAGGGGGTAATGGGGATGTTTCCTATTTAGGTATATTAATTAATCCTATCTTTGAAATTATATTTAACGTGGGATTTGACCATTTGTTTGACAAAATTAAACAAGACCTTCGTAGATGGAAGACACTTCCAATATCCTGGCTGGGTCAGATAGCTCTTGTTAACATGAATTCCCTCCCTTGTTTGCTATACCCCGTGTGAATGCTTTCTTTGATGTTTCCCAGACAGACATTTAGGAGACTAAATGAATGATGTAGCTCTGATTTGTCACCATAAGCGACCCCTTATCAAGCTAAACAATTTACAACGACCCCACAGTTTGTGGGGAGTAGTTCTCCCGGATATTAAAAGCTATCAATTAAGCTCTTCTTTACCCGATGTTAGTGAGGCCTCGGCGTCAATATGGTTAGATATTGAATCTTCTCAGGCAAAGTGCTCCCTTATTAGTCTGTTACTCATAGACAAAATGAGGACAGTTACGAAGTATTACCATCCCCTAATAAATATCAATAATTTAAAAGTAGGGAGGGCAATGTGTCCGATCGACGGGGAATACTGGATTCCATGTTTAAACTATGGACAGTTCGTGGGGGTATCTTGCTTTGATGATTTATCTGAGGGAGAAACAAGGACGTCCTTTGATCAAATAAGTCATAACTATAGAATACCGAGTAGAGATCTCTTCTGTTTTCTTTTTATCAGATCAGAGATGCTATTCAGAAAAGAACCACGCTTTCAACAGACCCGGGCAGATCCGAGACAGAGAAGAGGGTGCCTAGTGCTAAGAACACACTCTCTGTCAGTACTCTTTGTCATTTGTTGGAGAGTGGCCCCTTAGACGAGACTTTGTGCCTTTCTGAGGTCTGCAAAGAGTTTTGGGGGTTCAGATCTCTTCGGAAACAGGGGAGGATATTTGTGAAAATGCAAGAAGTATTTCGATCTGTAAGAAGACTCTTGCCATGTAGTTGAAGATTCTTTAAAAAGTCTATCTGCCCCTAGATACTCTCTCAAAATTCAACGTGGGAGTATGTGTTAAATACAAAATGACTATGGACACTCTTACTCATTGCTTGTTGACCTTCCACAGGCGCTATAGGAGCGGTGTGTTCACTGTGATGAAGAGGAACTTGCAGACAGAATTGGAGATGGGGCAGATTTCCCTTTTCCTGGGCCTGGCCAGTCTACCTTACTCAGATGTGCATAGGAAAAAATACTTAAATACCATCACTCTCTGAGTTCAGAAAAAAAAAAGTTCTGTTGTGTTAGGTGTCTGAAAACCCCTTGGGTCTTTTGGTTTGTCGTGACCTCGTCATGGAGCCTAGCCCTTTGGACTTTTTAAAGGCATGTTGCACCATAAAATAGAGGATTTTTATAAGACATGGCAGCCCTTTTTGTATTACCAAGGTACAGGCTGATCTGCCACTCTAAAAAGGACTTTTATATAGCTATGACGAACTTGACTAATGAATCTAATGTCCAGACACGAAGAATTATGAACAAATGAACGTGTATTAGTTAATGCTTTTGTAGATTGAGAGCTATAGTTTTGTTACACTGAGCTCTACTATTAATTTTTAAAAAATTTTCTTCGGTCCATTGATTTACCTTTTCTTATGTACATACACATGGGTGTAATTGTGTTCAATTTGCGTTGTTTTTTTCAGTTTGGTGCTTATTGGTTCATTGAAGCATTAAAAAGATTTTCTCTGAATAAAAATATTTTTGAAAAAATTAAAATGTTAACATGGATAGAATAGAGTCCCAAAAGACCACTTTCTCTTTAAGGGTCATCACCCCTCGGATGACAGGATGATGTTGACAGGGTGTGCCCTTCGTGGCAACCTCTGTCTGTGTGGGGAATTGAACATGCACTGTTGGCTTTGCTCTGCATCACAAGCTAGCCATCCAGGCAACAGATTGCGAAACTGCATAACTGCTATAAATAGAAATAGCCAAAGTCAAAGTAAAATATAAACTTTGATAAGAAGAAAAAAAAAAGGTACAATTCAGATAACGGTCAAGATAATGGCTGAGAGGGAAAAAAAATTCTCCGCTGGAAATTGTACTTTATAACAAGAGAGTTGATTGGATGCTTTCTTTGGTTGAATAAGTTGACCCAAGCGAATAACCAGAATAACTAATTGTGATTAGATGTCGATAACTATACAATATGAGTACACTTTTGATTGGTCTGTGTGAAGCATGCTAACCATTGTATGAATGTAAAAAGCTGATGGAACATATTTTTGGAGGGTTGGTCCCCATGGGAAATGCCTCCCAAACACATGCTTGAAGAAACCCAGGGTAGAAAGTGCTTGAGTGTCATCTGGTTTGTGACAGGAAACCAGGGGACTGAATGATTGAAAGTTCCTGCAACGTGAAGCTCAGGAGACAGTCAGATAACCCCCGATCTTATTAAATGGTACAACACATTTGAAGTGCTAAATGGACTCATTGTCGATTTTAATTGCACATGATTTAAAAAAAACACTCTGTTCCTTCACGTAATGTTTTACACACTGGGGCACCGTCATTTTCCTGAAACTGGGAATTATTTCGAATATTATCTGGAACATTCCATAATCAACATTCTCCAGAGCATTCTACAATTTGTGGAGATATTACAAAGGAAAGAGACACAGAGAGAGGGGAGGGGGGTCGTGCTGTATGCAAGAGTGAGAGTGGTGAAGCATGAGCCTTGTTCGGGTGTCGGTGCTGGAACAGACATACTTTGAGTGTGAGGGACCAGACAGCATACGATGACCCTTATCCTCACAGAGTTGGGAATGTTATCGATGTTTGTCCTTTATTGCTGGACATTGCTACTGATCGCAGATACTGCACTGAGCTGGGTGGTGAGCTCAGATCATGCTCAGTGGGTCTGGTGGTGTGGCCCACTCTGGGAAGAGATGTACTAACCCATCCGCTAAGATATCTGTGACACTGTTGACAAACCGTGGTGTAATTGACCCTTATCTGCAATGCTCTGGGTAAAACGTACATGGCAGCTCCAAACTGAGGAAAGCTCAATCGAGTGCCCATTGTCCTTTTAAAGTTGGCAGGAGTGCCAGGGATAATGGAATATCCAGTGGCATCTGGGCGATGGTGGGTACCTCCAGCCAAAGTGGGTGGGAGAATCGGATTAACATTGAATGAGAGTGACACCACGGGTTAGGGTGGGTAGTTAATGAGGTGAGTTCGATAAGATAGCACCAGGAAACTAGCTCAGCCTCGTGCAGAGAATCCCCCAGTCACACTCAATAAAAATCACTCAAAGAGCTAGATTCAGACGAATGAGTTGAAGACTCTGCTGACCCCATTCACAGTTACAGAGCTGCAGAACAAGTCCTCATCCACAACTCTCCATCATCTGAACTCACACCTATATTCTGTTCACCATCATTCCTGGTAATACTGGCTTCTTTTGCCTGATGCTATCGAAATGTCTACATCTCAGCATTCTGAAACCTGTGAGCACAATCTTCTATGACATTGTTGCTCAATCTCACCCTCTCTGTCTATACCCAACACCACTTTCATTTACAGTCATGCACGGACACAGGCCCTTCAGCCAAAACTGGTCCATACCAACCAAAATGTCCGTCCACATTAACCCCAATTCCCTGCACTTGGCCCATATCCTTCTCTGCCTTTCCAATTCATATATTGTTCGAACAAAGTGCAGCGAGGTTTTGTGACATCAAGGAAGGCCTCAGGAAAGATCTCGCTGAATCCACCATTCATCTCATTCTAGCAATAAGATTACACAGAAACAATTTGACTGGAGGTTATAAAAAAGAAGTACAAGCAAACACTGGTGGGAGATGTGTATTGAAGTCAATACTGCAGGGAAAAATGTGTACGTTCTAAACAGGACATTAGATATACAGTGTTCGCAGGCAAAACCCGACGGGTCTGGTACCATTTGAAGGAAGAAAGACGAAAGTTTAGCCCTCGAATAGCACAGCAGGTTAGGGTGCATCCAAGGAGCAAGAAAGTCTATGTTTCGGTCATAAGCCCTTCATCAGGAATTCACTTCAGAATTTACTTTTTCCTAATCCTGTGTAGGAAGAGAGTGAGTCAATATTTTTCATTTGGGAATTCTTCATCAGAACAGCTTTTGTTTTTGATCTCCAGTATATACAGATCTTTGTTTTATTTTAGATGAGCAATTATCTTGCATGTTGCAGTATTAATGGACAAATTGATCTGAGAAGAGGGGAAGGGGTGAGGGCAAAGAGCAGGCAATGTGTCAGTCACAGTTTAAGGCCCGGTGGAGGTAAAGGAAGGCTTGTTGGAAGCACCACACTGGAATTCGGCAGCATTTGAACAGATGTGACAGATCCAGAGAAAGTGGGAGGATGCAGTTTCTCGCACAGCTGGTCATTGAATGTCACAGTGGCGAGCAATACTGCCTTACAGCATCAATTACCTGGGTTCGATTCCACCCTTTGGTGACATTCTGTGCGTTGTTTGCACACTCTCCTGATTAGATTAGATTACTTACAGTATGGAAACAGGCCCTTCGGCCCAACAAGTCCATACCGCCCCGCCGAAGCGCAACCCACCCATACCCCTACATCTACCCCTTACCTAAAACTACGGGCAATTTAGCATGGCCAATTCACCTGACCTGCACATCTTTGGACTGTGGGAGGAAACCGGAGCACCCGGAGGTAACCCACGCAGACACGGCGAGAATGTGCAAACTCCACATAGTCACTCGCCTGAGGCGGGAAATGAACCCGGGTCTCTGGCGCTGTGAGGCAGCAGTGCTAACCACTGTGCCTCCTTGTGTGTGCGTGAGTTTCCTCTGGGTGTTTGGTTTTCCTCTCACCGCCAAAAATGTCCAGGTTAGGTTCAGTGACCTCACTAAATTGTTCCGCAGTATCCAGGGATGTGCAGGTTCATCGGATTGTCTTTGGGAAATGTAGAGGTACCGGGGTAACGTTTGGATTTTTTGGTTGGGATGTTATCTGGAGGGTCAGTGTGGCTCGGTGGGCCAAATGGCCTGGTTCCACACTGCAGGGCTTCTATAATTTCTATGTAGCTGTCTGTGTTTGAAAATGCTGCCCAGTATCCTACCTATAAGTGCGAACACAATTTGCCTCAACAAAATGTTACACCTTCCATTTGTCTAACATGAACTCCATATGCCACTCCTCGGCCCTTTAGCCTATCTGATCAGCGTCCGGGTTTACTCTGAGTTAACTATCTTCACTGTCCACTACCTCACCAATTTTGGTGCTATCTGCAAACTCACTAACCATTCCTATTGTATTCTCATCCAAATCATTTATATAAAATGACAAAATCCATTCGATCCTTGTGGTACACTGCTGGTCACAGGCCTCCAGTCAAAATAAAATAACAGTTCACAAACATTTACTTCGTCTATTACCTTCGAGCCAATTACTTCCAACTCACCCTGTATTCCATGTGATCTCACCATGATAACCAGTTTACTATGCGGAACCTTTTTGAATGCTTTACTAAAGTCTATATTCTATTCCACAGTTCTATTTCTGTGCCTTCGTCAATCTTATTCGTCACTTCTTCAAAACGCTAAATCAAATTAGTGGGACACGATTTCCCACACACAAAGTCATGTTGACTATCGCTAATTGGAATTTGCATTTCTAATCAAAAGTAAATGCTGTCCCTCAGAATCCCCTCCAACACCTTACCAACAAATGACATCAGTCCCACTTGTCTACAGTTTCCTGGCTTTTCCTTACCAACTGTTCTTAAACAATGGCACAACCTTCCCTGTGTCTGTCCATGATACAAATATCTCAGCCAGAGACCGAACAATTACTTCCCTAGCTTCCCAACAGATCTGGGGTACATCTGATTAGTTCATGCATCATAGAACAGTGCAGCACAGTACGGGCCCTTGAGCTGCTGATGTTGTGCCGGCAGTTTATCCTACTCAAAGGTCAGACTAACCTTCATGCCTTTCATTGTACTAAAATCCATGTGCATAACCAAGAGTCACTTAAAAGGTCAGAGGGGGTTATCCACCTTAATGCATTTTAAAATATCCAGCTCCATAACTTCTGTAATATGGACAAATTTCAAGATATCACTATTCATTTCCCCAAGTCCTCTACCTTCCATATCCTCGTCCACAGTAAATACTGATGCAAAATGTTTTTTTAGTATCTAACCGATCTCCTGTAGTTCCACACATAGGTCACTTTGCTGATCTTTAAGGGGTCCTGTTCTCTCTCTAGTTACTCTTTTGACCTTAATGCATTTGTAGAATCACTTTGGAATGTCCCTTACCCTATTTTCGAAAGGTATCTTATGTCCCCATTTTGCCCTCCTCATTTCCCTCTTGGGTATTAGCCTACATCCCTAGTACTCCACAGTGGACTCACTCGATCCCTATTGTCTGTACCTATCATATGCTTCGCCTTTCTTGAACAGAGCCTCAATTCTGCTCGCCATTCAGTATTCCCTTCACCTACCAGCCTTACCCTACTCATGGACAGTAACTTGCTGTCGCTAGACTCTGTAAATAATTTATGAAGGCCTCCCACTTTCCCAACAATAGCTTCTCCAAAGCAGCTTTTCAAGGTGCCAAAAGAAAACGTTCAAAGTTGGCCTGACTCAACTAAAACTTTAACAATTATATTAGGAGTATTCTTCTCCATAAGTGTTTTACAACTGATAGTTACTGCATAACAGACTCAAGAAACAGAATGACCTCCTGCTGTCCCTCTGTAAGAGACTTGAGAGGGTGAATGGCCTCTTTTGTCCCTTTGTAACAGAGGCATGGGGACAAAATTACTTCCTCCTGTCCCTGCGCAGCAGTCTCGATGCTCTGAATGATGTCCCAAGGTTATGGAAAAATTTGACAACAGTGCACGTAAAGCCAGAAGCAACAATGTACAAAGTAAATGGACAATAAATATATACACTGGTTTATTGGCTCTGGAAATTACCCCACCAGTCACCTTATGCAGCGGGTCTGTTATTTTTTCACTGTAGCCCTTTATAAACAGTATGTAATATACACAGTCCTGCAGTGTTCTGGCACTACTCCCACATACAAAAGAAGCAATAAGAATATTGACAGATTTATGGTCCATCCCTAAGCAATGCCCATCCATTCCACCCACACCGAGTAAATGTTCCCTTTTATTGGGATATGAAAAGTGATGCCAGGAAGGGATTAACTGGACCTGTTTGTTCAGTGACTGTGATTAATGTTAGTCTCCATGGGTTGAAATTACCCCAGTGGACGGTTTCCATCTTTTAATGATAAGTGGGCTCCATTCAATGTGTTATCCCACAGTTTGGTGGGAGCATCACCAACAGTGTTAACAGGAATCAGCAGTCCCACAGAGACGGGGGGAGAGATCAGAGTCTGAGCACAAGAGTCTGGAATGTTTCAACAATGAATCGGAATCTGAGAACATTAGACTGGAATGTTACAGCAATGGATCACAATCTGAGAACATTAGAATGGAATGTCACAAGAATGGACAGGAGTTTATAATGGGATGTTTGGTTTCTTTCTACATATTATGTTCGAAGGTCAATATCGTGGCGGATCAAATATGCACTTTACATTATACAATATATTTATTATCCAATCCTGGCTTTCGTAGGTGTACCTGGTAAGTCTCACTGTTCAGTCATAATTCTATTAATCATGTTTGACAATAATACTGTTCTTTCATTCACTCTACCCTCCTTGCTGTTATTGTTCCTGCTAAAACTCTAAATCCACATATTCACTTGACAAACCACTACTAAATTGGTAATTCACTCTCTCCCTCTTTGCTTCTGGCAGTGTTGCTATGTTGACTTGCTCAGTTTCAGCTGTGAACTATGATTCGTTGTATCACTGCACTTGCTATCTAAATATTGAAAGCATTGTGGTCACTATCTTCTGTTCTGGTTACAAACTGCATTTCCTGCCTCTGGCTCCATCTCATCGCCGGCCAATATCTAAAGCTGAAATAGACAAATAACAACAGTGGTGATCCCTTTGGACATAAATCAATTCCTGACACTACATCCTGACCATTCATAATTATAAATACTGATAAATCCAATATATACTTCACTGGCTCATCCCATCTGTTATTTGAACCATGAGCTGTGAAATACAGTCTTAAAGATGGCATTCGTCTGTTGCTGACACTCACAGCTGCAAACCTGCAGAAACAACTCTGCGTCAATACTCCACAGCTCATATCTGATATCACACAGATCTCCCCATCCATCCATCATTCCTGTGCGCACTGATCTATAATGCAATTGGGTCTGGCAATGCCTTTATTTAATATTCTCAAGCACGTCATTAACAGCTGCCCATGAACTATCTCTCTGTGTCCATTATACCAAGCACTAACAGTTGTTCACATTTAAACTGATTTCCTCCATGTGTGCTCTCTTTTAGACAATGATTTACATATCTAACACTGCCCCAGAACCACACACATATGCACACATAAAACCCCTTGTCTTGAACTGATGCATGAAGATACAGAGACATTAATTTATGGGAGCCCACTTCCTGTCACTCGCAGTATGGGCGGCAATTTGTCCTGTGTTCGTCAGTGACATATTGCAAAAGTAGCAGCAATATACCGGCAAAGTATTGCAATACTGCCATGCTGGGCAGCTGGTCCAACTTACTGAGCAATACACTAACATAGTCTGCACAGCTCCCCATGCTGGCCAGATATTCCACCTTACCAAGCAATACACGAGCACAGTCTGCACAGCTCCCCATGCTGGGCAGATAGTCCAGTTTACTGAACAATACACTGGGAGAGTCTGCATAACTCTCCACGCTGGGTTGTCTACTTGTCCCAGTTTATAGTTTCTGCGTGTGGGATATAGGTAAATTAATGTTACTTCTGCAATTCTGCAATTCCATCTCACAAAGTAAAATGAACTCACACCAGTGTGTAATTGTTTTAGCCAAGAGCTGAGTCAACAAGAATGGAAACGATGTGGAGGAAATATATAATTGTTTTTGTATTAGCTAAAATTGTATGTCAGAAGGTAGACATTATGGGCAAGTCGATAAGATGTTGTGAGGGGATGAAGTTAAGCTAGATACGCCTGTACAAACAGTAGGTATAAACATGTGCTTCCCACTTTTACAAAAACACAGGAACAAACCCCAATTAAAAGGATCATAGGGATCAGAACGGCCTCGGGAAAGGCACAGATGAAGGGGGTAGGTAATGATGAAGAAAGAATATGCCTAACAATGACCTATAGCAGGATAAGGTCGAACAGCCTTGTGAGACCAGAAATAAGCATTTTATCACAGACAAGGCCGGATAAGGCAAGAGATAAACAGGGGTAATGGGGGCCGGTCTTAGGGAAGTGGACGATGTAAACAGGGGAGGGAGCAGTGTAAAACAATAGACATCAAATCATATAAATGTTGTGTATGAATTGAATTTGGTGTGTATGTCCCTTGCCTTGTAGACAGTGGACATCACACCCACTTGCAAGTGTAAAATAAATGGCACTACTGATTCAGATCTTGTCTCGGACTGAAATTACTGAAGTGAGTGGGCTTTGTTTCTCACAATTGGGGGCTCGTCCGGGATTTTCTTCCATAACCGGGGGGAGTGGCTGGCCTTGGACACTGGGAAGACGCGTCCTGTTCCCCATTGAGGAGCGGTCTCGTGTCCTGGTTTGGTCTGCTCCCTTGGGCGACTGGTACGAATCCCACAAGAGAGACTTCTGAATCAGACAGTGATCGGAGCTCGATAGACAATACGGCACAAAGGGGCCAGGTAACTCTGTGCACAGACCAAGGTAAGAAACCTGACTTTTAAGTATTGCCTTGGTGGCCGGGATTGAGTTTTAGTAGTTAATAAGGGACTAACGAAGGAACTCAATATGGGTTGTGCCATTGGTAAGGAAAAAGCCTCTGGGAAAACAAAAGAAGGATAAAGCAATGGAATTGGAGGCGGGGTCCCTTACAACATACCTCCCGAAAGTCCTTTGCGGAGGATGTTGTGGAATTGGCAAAATAATACTTGTACAGGGGAAAAAGATGATTAAATATTGTTGCTTCATATGGACTGAGGAATCCATTCTTCGTCCCGCCTCTTTTGGCCAAAATTCAGGTCGGACAAAGACTGGGTTTGTCAATATCTGAATTTATTTGTCAATGAGTGAGAGAGAGAGAGAGAGAATGAAGAGAGCTGTACAGCTGGTAGAAAGTTTAACCCTTTGTGATTTGGTTTGAATGCACATTTGTTTGTTGGTGATTGAATGTTTGCGTTTTATTCCCTGGAGCTTGAGTTCCGGGACTGTTTTGAATCTGATTTTTATTACGGAAACTTAACATGATTTCTTTTAAGGTTAAGGATTCGATAGAGATTATGAGAAAAAAAGAATGATAACTCCTGTTCTTCTTACAGGTCATGACTGCCTTACTATCAGTTTCTCACTCATCTCTTTTATCTTTCCATGAAAGCTATTTATGGAGGACAGTTGAAGTTTCAGTTCGACATTAGATTGTAGTAAAAACAAGATCCTATGGTTAACATCTGTGACCTTGGATTCGGCCATTGTTCATGCATTAGAAGTTTTTTTTAAAACTTGAATAGACAAATAATTTTAAGGCAGCTCTGATTATTTCAAGACCTATAGTATTGTAATTGAGCAATGATTGGTCAGCACTACTTAAGAAAACTAATTTTGGATTTAAATTGAGGGACTAAAACTGGGTGATTACAGTGGATTTCAAAATTGAGAACTGAATGCATTTTATATTTTGAATATTAAATACTGAATAAATGAACGTAAATATATAAATATATTTACAAGTTTGGAACAGGCTTTAAAGTTAGTCAAGCATGAATTGAGGAATTGGTGTTTGAAGTTATGGGGAGCTAGAAATATTGCAATATTTCTTTAAAAAAAAGAAAAAGGGGAAGAACGTAATGACTTATCCCCTTCGGGAGGTACCAATAGGGGACAAAGAGATTGGGTTTGTAAGTGTCCCCCTCAGCAGTGGGGAGGTTAGAACATTTAAAAAAGAAATGAAGGTCCTGATTGAGGATCCGGAAGGGTTGTCTGAACAAACTGATCAATTTTTGGGGCCCAGTCTGTATACCTGGGCTTAGTTAATGTCTATTTTGAATACACTATTTACTGGGGAAGAAAGGGGACTTATATGGGGATAAGCCATTAAAATATGGGAAAGGGAACACCCCATTGGAGATGGGGATGCTGGACAGGGAGAGGTGAAGTTTCCCCTCAGAGACCCCCAGTGGGAAAACCAAAATCCGGAGCATAGAGAAGAAATGAAGGAATTGAAAGACCTGATTCTAAAAGGTATAAGAGAGGCAGTTCCGAAGTCACAGAATTTGACAAAAGTCTTTGAAGTTAGACAGGAGAAAGATGAGACTCCTTCAGCTTTTTTTTTGCAGAGATTAAGAGACTCAATGTGGAAATATTCTGGAATGAACCCTGAGAACCCAGTGGCACAGGGTCTTTTGAAAGTACATTTTTGTGACAAAGGAATGGCCAGACATACAGAGAAAGATACAGCAAATAGAAGGGTGGAGTGAAAAGCCATTAGATGAATTATTAAGAGAGGCACAGAAAGTGTTTGTAAAGAGAGAGGATGAGAGACAGAAACAGAAGGTGAAAATTATGGTAGCTGCGGTTGATGAGGTAGTTAAGAAAAGAATGGAACCAATAGTGACCAACCGGAGGGGCGGGTGGCAGCATGTAGGACAGAGAGGACAAGGGGGAGCGTCTGATAGAGGGTTCGAGCGACAGGGGCAGAGCTGGAGGTCTCCACAGGCAGGATGCTATTATTGCGGAAAGATAGGGCACTTTAAGCGGGAGTGTCCTGCTCTGAAAAGGGAAGAGAGGGCAATTCCGCTTATGAATTTTGATGAAGAATAGGGGTATCAGGGGTTCCTGCCCCCCGGGGACCCACCAGGAACCCTTGATAAACCTGAAGGTGGGACCCTGTAGGGAAGAGGTAGTCTTCCTAGTAGATACGGGGGCAGCACGGTAATCGCTGAATTTTAAACCAAAGAAAGTAGGAATGTCAACACGGTCAATTACTCTTTCGGGGGTAAAAAGGGGAAGGATTTACTGTTCCAGTATTTGAACCTATGATGATAGAAGGTCCTAAGGATAGGGTCACAGGGGAACTGTGGTATATCCCTGATATAGGAAGTAACTTATGAGGGAGAGATTTAATTATCCTCTTAGGACTGGAGATTGGAATTCAGGAAAAAGAATTTGTTGTACAAAAGGCAATGTTGACAGAGGATGTGGAGAGAGAGATAGACCCTATTTTATGGGCTAGGGAAGGGAATTGTGGAAAACTACAGATCCCTCCCCTTGAAGTAATTTTTTTAAAAAAAGGAAAGGGGACGTTGTCTGTGAGTGACAATATCGCATTTCCATAGAAGGTAAACGAGGACTGCAGCCAGTAATTGAGGGATTGATTAGAGATGGACTGTTGGAGCCATGTATGTCTCCTTATAATACCCCAATACTACCAGTGCGGAAATCCGATGGAACTTATCGATTGGTGCAGGATTAGAGAACATTAAATCGAACAGTTCAGATCAGGCACCCAGAGTGCCAAATCCCTCTACGTTATTAAGTGAGATCCCTCATGACCACAAATGGTTCAGTGTGATAGATTTAAAGGATGCCTTTTGGGCTTGTCCCTTGGCAGAGGACGGTAGGAATTTGTTTGCCTTTGAGTGGGAAGACCCTAAGACAGGACAGCAACAGCAATACCAGTGGACTGTGCTTCCCCAGGGGTTTACAGAATCCCCGAATTTATTTGGACAGATGTTAGAACAAATATTGGAGAAATTTAGCAGCCCCAAGGGGACTACCCTGTTGCAGTATGTAGACAACCTCTTAGTAACAGGAAAAAGAAGAGAAAGAGTAGTAGAAGCCGCTAACAAATTATTGAATTTCCTGGGTCAACAGGGACTGAGGGTATCTAAAAACAAACCACAATATGTGGAGCGAGAAGTGAAGTACTTGGGACATTTAGTTAGTGAGGGAAAGTGAAAGATATGCCCGGAACGGATAGAGGGAATAGTGGGAATGCCGCTGCCCAGCACTAAACGGGAGTTACACAAATGTTTGGGTCTCACGGGTTATTGCAGATTGTGGATTGATTCCTATGCACAGAAGACTAAGAAATTATATCTCAAACTATTAGAGGGGAAACAAAAATGTCTAAGTTGGGATGTTGAGGCAAAAGAGATCTGATCCATGCCCCCGTGTCAGCCTTACCTTCTCTAGATAAACCTTTCCACCTCTTTGCTACCGTAGATAAGGGAGCGGCTTTGGGAGTATTAACCCAGAGGTGGGGGAAGGAATTAGTACATGAAGAATTGATTAAACTAGTCTTGGAGTCCCTATTACTTCCCCGAGAAATAGCAGTAGTGCATGTAAATGGTCATCAGAAAGGAAATGAACCAGAGGTTAGGGGAAATAGATTAGCTGATGAAGTGGCGAGGGAAGCCGCCCTGAACCCACAAGAAGTGGTGATACATTCCCTAAAACCTACTGTCCCAAGTCCTAGGGAAGCTCCTATATTTACTGAAAGTGAAGAAAAAGAATTGAGAGATTTAGGGGCTGTAAAAACAGCAGACGGGCATTGGAGGTCACCTGATGGAAGGAGAATGTTGAACAAAATGATGATGCGAGAGATTATGGCCATCCTACACCAAGGCAGCCATTGGGGTGTACAAGCAATGTGTGATTTAGTTCTTAGGGAATATGGATGTAAAGGAATATATACAATTGCTAAACAAATATGTGAGGGATGTATAATATGCAGAAAGGTAAATAAGAAAGTCTTGAGAAAACAGACCCCGGGAGGAAGAGACCCAGGATTGAGACCTTTCCAGAGTATACAATTAGATTATACTGAACTCCCCAGGGTAGGAAGACTAAAATATATGCTAGTCATAGTCGATCATTTATCTGGTTGGGTTGAGGCATACCCCCTAGCTACCGCCACTGCATGTGGAGTGTCTAAAACAATATTGGAGCACATAATTCCCCGATATGGGCTCGTGAACCATATTGATTCCGACCAAGGAACTCACTTTACCTCTAAGTGTTACGGGGGGTAATGAAAGGGTTGGGAATTTCCTGGGAGTTCCATACTCAATGGCACCCGCCATCATCAGGAAGGGTTGAGAGAATGAACCAAACACTCAAACGACAGCTCTCTAAATTGATAATAGGAACCAGACTCCCTTAGACCAAATGTTTACCTATAGCTCTCTTGCGAGTACAAACAGCCCCAAGGAAAGATTTGGGACTATCCCCCTATGAAATCTTATTTGGATTACCTTACTTGGGAACGAATGTAGAATTGCCAAGTCCCGAAACTAAAGATTTGTTTTTAAAGAAGTATATACTGGGCTTGTCCTCCTCTTTGTTTTTCCTTAGGAAACAGGGTTTATTGGCACAGACTCCAGCCCTTGAATGCACCGTTCATTCCATCCAGCCGGGCGATTGAATCTTAGTAAAATCATGGACAGAGACTAAATTGCAGCCGGACTGGGAAGGGCCGTACCAGGCTCTTTTGACTACCGAAACGGCAATAAGGACGGTGGGGAAAGGCTGGACTCACTACACTCGGATCAAAGGGCCAGTGGACCCTCCAGTTGAGGAAGGAGTCTGGACAGCCGAATCAACGCAAGATTCGCTGAAACTCAGGCTAAAGAGACTTTGAGTAACTGATTATACAGTGGCGACGCGAGTGCGGGATTATTTCTGTAAGATTGTATATTCAGCATGATGGTTAGAATACTGGGAATGCTGCTAGAGATATGATGCTAGCCCTTTTAGTATTGGGATTATGTCAAATATCATTTTCTTATGTATTATTAACGGTCCCCAAGTCTGATAATCCACAAGTAATAGACGCTGATGTATGCAGCTTAGTAAATTTTGGGGATGTAGATAATCAGGGACAGTACCGCAGCGCTGAGATACATCTTAAGTCCTATGGGGATAGCCTTGGGGATGGTACTTAGTATAATGGCCTTGTCACAGTACACCAGGCCCCCTTCCGACCAGCTCGCAATTGTCCTGATAAAAAGTGTAACCCAATATACCTAACGATAAGGAAAACCACATGGCACGAAACAATCCTGGTGGGGGGTGGGGGGCACCTATGAGATACAATGAAATGAAATGTTTGGGATAGAAATGAAAGAAAATGGGAAGGATTTCTTGGGCTATTGTTTTCGAATTAGCGTAGGACAGGGAAAACGGGTAGAACTTCTGGGTAATAAGATACAATCTTTCACCCCTCCCGCTGATCCTAAAGTAGTAAAATTTATAGAGGTAAAGGACTTGAAACAGACCATTGAAATAGTAACTGGGTAGGGGGATGCAAATGCCTGGGTTGAATGGGTAAAGTATACTGTGAAAAGTCTGAACAAGAGCAATTGCTATGCATGTGCCTCCTGTAGGCCAGTGGCCCAGGTGGTTCCCTTTCCGCTCGGGTGGAAGCGAGACAGGAAGGGCATGAAATGTATGATAACCCTGTACCAGGATGAGACTGCGTGGAATGATAGGAACTGTACCTCCCTATCTCTGATGTTCCCTCCCTTGGAGAAGAAAGATGTAAAAGCTCCCCCCCTGTTTTCTGCCGCAGTTGGAAATCACACATCGTGTGTGTAGATGAGGTACAAGTCGGTCGAAAGATTTGGGGGAGCTGAAATTATGTACAGAGATTAAGAATGTAACCGAAACGGAGAAGGGAGGGAACTACTCAGCATTAAAGGTTCCCCGAGCGGATCTGTGGTGGTACTGTGGAGGCAAAATATTGAGACCCACGCTACCTCCGGATTGGAGAGGGATGTGTGCAATTGTACAATTGGCAATTCCATTTACCCTGGTATTTGAGAAGGAAAAGATAGGAGGGAAAAAGGGAAGGGGTAAGAGATTACTGTTAGATACTTCTTTCGATGACAGGATTTATCTCGATACGGTAGGAGTCCCTGGGGGGGTACCTGATGAATTCAAGGCTTGTAACCAGATTGCAGCAGGCTTTAAGTCAGCTCTCTTTTGGTGGCTAACAATTAATAAAAATGATCATACCCTGTATACGAGGGCTCACCCAAAGACTGATTGAAACAGCCTTGATGAAACACGTGCCCCTAAAAGAAAAATGCAGAAGATAACAAATGGTAATTAAAGAAAAGGGGGAAATTGTGGGATATAGGTAAATTAATGTTACTTCTGCAATTCTGCAATTCCATTTCACAAAGTAAAATGAACTCACACCAGTGTGTAATTGTTTTAGCCAAGAGTGGAGTCAACAAGAATGGAAACGATGTGGAGGAAATATATAATTGTTTTTGTATTAGCTAAAACTGTATGTCAGAAGGTAGACATTATGGGCAAGTCGATAAGATGTTGTGAGGGGATGAAGTTAAGCTGGATACGCCTGTACAAACAGGAAGTATAAACATGTGCTTCCCCCTTTTACAAAAACACAGGAACGAACCCCAATTAAAAGGATCATAGGGATCAGAACGGCCTCGGGAAAGGCACAGATGAAGGGGGTAGATAATGATGAAGAAAGAATATGCCTAACAATGACCTATAGCAGGATAAGGTCGAACAGCCTTGTGAGACCAGAAATAAGCATTTTATCACAGACAAGGCCGGATAAGGCAAGAGATAAACAGGGGTAATGGGGGCCGGTCTTAGGGAAGTGGACGATGTAAACAGGGGAGGGAGCAGTGTAAAACAATAGACATCAAATCATATAAATGTTGTGTATGAATTAAATTTGGTGTGCATGTCCCTTGCCTTGTAGACAGTGGACATCACACCCACTTGCAAGTGTAAAATAAATGGCACTACTGATTCAGATCTTGTCTCGGACTGAAATTATTGAAGTGAGTGGGCTTTGTTTCTGACATGCGTTTGTTCTGTGAGGCAAATTCAGAATTTCGTGGAACAAATTTGGTCAGCTGATCTGGCAATGCCTTTATTGAATTCTCTCATTCTTGTGACCTGACCCACCAAGGTCTCACTGCTCCAGATAGACCCACTCCCTTGTTTTGTTCTCATATTGCATCAACATGCTCTGGTTTTGTCTTAATTGTCCGTTTCTATCTTTAATGTGAATGTCTCTGTCCATCTGTATCTGCCTCTGGCCTTGGATTTTGCTTGTGTATTATATCGAATACTGGCATTATGAAGTTCAGAAATAATGTAATGGTATGTGTCAGGCTGTTGTTCACTTCCCGCCGTGTCCCATATGGTACTCCATGGACAGGGGAGGGAGTACTGGGCTGTTGTTCACTTACTGGTTTGTCTCTTGAGGTGCTTCATGAAGAAGTGTGTGTATGTGCAGGGCAGCAGTTCACTTCCCGGTGTGTCCCACGTCGTGCACCAATTGGACGGCGGTGTGTGTGCTGGGCTGTTGCTCACTGGCTGGTGTGTCCCATGTGGTGCTCCATGGACAGGGGGTTGTGTTCCGGGTTATTGCTCACTTCCCAGTGTGTCCCAAGTTGTGCTCCATGTTGGACAGGGAGTTTCAGCATCTTTGACTCATGTCTTTAAAACTTGGTCTGTGTCTGTTTACTGAACGCCTGTGTTTGTCCCTCTCAGCTGATCACGTGGTAAGAAACACGAGGAGGACCCTGAAGTATAATTATAAAGGAGTAGATATCTCACTTTTAGTGGACGGAAGTCTTATTGTCTCCTGTTATTGAAAAGTTAGTGGAGGGGCTGGGGATGGTTTGCTGGAGGTTGTGCAGTGAGCTACCTCAGACATTCAGGGAGAGCAGAGGAATTGGTTACCAAACTCTGGATGGAGCATGGGGACTGTAGTTACAGCATCCGTGTCTGTAACATGAACAACAAATGGAGCAGAGACTGAAGATCTTGGAAGCTCTGAAACCACGGACTGGGTGTGTGTGCGGAAAGGGCTCTGCCAAATCTGTCTGTGTCTTAATGTGAGCACAGACTCTCACTCTCATCCTTAAACATACACACACACACCCTCTTTCGTTCACACACATGGAAACAAACATACACATCCTCTCTCTCTCACTCGCACGACAACCCCCCTCCCTGCCCCCACCAGACAAACACATACACTCCGCATCTCTCGCACAGACACACCTATAAATCTGAGGGGGCTAGTTTGCTTTTGCAGATTTATATTTGTGGATTGATTGTATTTTTTTCAATACAAAATTCAATTTGTATGCAGCCAATCATTGTGGCATTTTTAAAGTCCTGCTTTAGAAATAGAACCAGGATGACTCCAGGGTAAAACACGTCGGACTCCACACAAGACCTTCCATGGTTTGTGCAGGGAAGGTCACATCTTAGCAAATTTATTAGAATTCTCTGAGGAATGGCAAGGTTGATAGTGGAGAAAGGACTGTAGATATCAAAAACATGGTCTTCAGTAAGGCGTTTGATGACATAGACTGATGGAGAAGATGAAGTCGCAGAGGTCCATGATGTACTAGCTAGATGGATTAGAGAACTGACTGGGCAACAGGAGACAGAGAGTAGTAATGGAAAGGAGTTTCCAAAATGGACAATTCTTCTGTGTGGTGTTTCACAGGGATCCGTCCTGGGACCACTGTTTGTTGTAATATGCTTGCATGATCTGAAGGAAGGTATAGGTGGTCTGATTAGCACATTTGCAGATGAAACTAAGATTGATAGTGTAGCAGAAAGTTGAGGGTACTGTCAGAGAACATAGTTGAATGTAGATAGATTGGAAAGTTGGGTGAGAAAGGGCAGATGTGAGGTGATGGAGTTTGGAAGATCCAATTCGAGAACGAATTATACATTAACTGGAAAAAAACCCTGGGGAATATTGATGTACAGAGAGATCTGGGTGTTCAGGTCCATTGTTCGCTGAAAGTGGCAGGTCGATAGAATGATCAAGAAGGCATGCAGCAAAGTTCCTTCCTGCATTCTAACAATTTAAGAAGTGGAGAACCACAGACCAGTTAACTCGTCACCAACAGGAGGGGATCTGTCGGAATCGATTGCGTACAAGAGTAGGCAGGCCATATTATAGTTGTATCGGAATTTGGTTCGGTCACATTTGGAATACTGTGGACAGTTCTGGTTGCCACATTACTGAAAGGATCTGGATGCTTTGGAAAGAGGGCAGAGGATTCTCACCAGAATGTTGTCTGGTATGGAGAGAACGACATATAAAGAGAGGTTTGGTAAATTCGGATTAATTTCATTAGAAAGACGGAAGTTGAGGGAGAACTTGATTGTTGTCTACAAAATCTTGAGAGATGTAAACAGGGTGGATAGCAAGAAGCTTATTCCAGAGTGGGGGACTCAGTTACTAGGGGTGAAGAACTCAAGATGAAAGGGGAAAAGTTTATTGGCGATATGCTCGAAAAGTTCTTTGCACAGAGGGTGGTGGGTGGCTAGAATGCGTTGCCAGCTGAGGTAGTAGAGGCGGGGACGATAGCGTCATTTAATATGAGGAAGCAGAGGTGTACAGATCCTTAGAAAATAGGCGACAGATTTAGGTAGCGGATCTGGATAGACACAGGCTAGGAGGGCTGAAGGGCCTGTTCCTGTGCTTTGATTTTTTTGTTAATTGTAAATACTGGCGAAAAGCGTCTTTTGATAATTGTAAGGAAAATGAAGTCAAGTGGGCGGCAGGGTGGCACAGTGGTTAGCACTGCTGCCTCACAGCGCCTGATACCAGGGTTCAATTACCGCCTCAGGCGACTGACTGTGTGGAGTTTGCACATTCTCCCCGTGTCTGCGTGGGTGTGCTCCGGTTTCCTCCCACAGTCCAGAGATGTTCAGGTCAGATGAATTGGCCAGGCTAAATTGTCCGTAGTGTTAGGTAAGGTGTAAATGTAGGGGTAAGGGTGGGTTGCGCTTCGGCGGGTCGGTGTGGACGTGTTGGGCCGAAGGGCCTGTTTCCACAATTTAATGTAATCTAAAGATCGAAAGTGTGATTGCGATAACTTATTGTAGAGAACGGAAAAATGACAAGGAGACGAAACAGTTACATTGTATCTGTCTTCAAAGAGGAAGATCCAGAAAATCTCCCAGAAATACCAAGTCACCATGGGACCTTTGTAACTAAAGACTAAAATCAATCATATACAGTTATGAGGTAGGATTTGGAAGCAGAACTGGGATGAGGATTGATAAGTCTGACAGACCAGATATAATTCAAACTGAAATTTCAGAGAAAACACCAATACACATGTTGATTGCAAAAGGGGCCACTGTACTTTTCTGTATTCACTTCGGAAGGTTATAAATGCCTTCAAATGATTTACGAAGGGAGGAAGTGGGAGAATGGAGGACTACAGGCCAGTTAGTTGTCATCCACAGTAGGGAATCTGTTGCAACCAATTGTAACGAAGATCTTATTGGACACTGAGAAAGTAATAGCAAATTTCAATGAATTGTTCTGCATTTATGAAAGGGAAGTTATAATTTACAAAATTTTTTCTTGAATGTATCTCTTGTAATTGGAAATAAAGGCGAATCAGTGAATATGGTACAGTCAGATATTCAGGAGGAGTTTTAATCAGCACACACAGTAAGTTAGCAGAAAACATTAAAGCAAAGTGTATTGGGAGGAACATATGCAAACAGGGGAAGGTATACATTAGAGAAACTATTGGAGAACATAGGTGGTGGTAGAAGGCTGTTTGTGTGACTCAGACCGGTGTACGCTGGTGTGGCACAGGTTTCTGTGCTGTGTCCCTTTAAACGCCTTCATTTAAAGGGAATCCGAATACAGACGACGAAGAATCAACTAGACTCAAAGTGTTAGCTTGCTCTCTCTTTACGGATGCTGTCTGACTCACTGTGATCTTTAGCACGTGTTTGTTTCAGTGCAGATTCTGCTTCTGCAGTGATTTGCTCTTACTAGAAGTAAAGAAATTCTGCACGAATAACACAGAGAGTTGGGGAGACTGCAGCTGTACAATTTTGATGTCGTGATCTAAGTAAAATATACCGATCACATATACTGAATGGACATTCTCCAGATTAACTCCTCAGATGGAACGATGGTCTGCTGAGGAGACTTGGTCTGGGATCAAGGTGGAAATTTGTGTGTGAAACTGGAGACGGTGATTGATTGTTATATGAGAACTTCACGTCTGTTTTACTTGGGAAAAAGAGGAGGCAGGTACAGAATTCAAGAAGATGGACAGGGAAACTCTTTTACAGATTGATGTAAGATGTGAGCATGGATTGATGTATTGGCTGATATAAAATTGGACCAATGCCCAGGTCCAGATCAGTTACATCTCAGGCTGCTGTTGGAGACAAGGGATGAAAGGCGCTGATGAAAATGTTTAAATAGAATCTGGTCACAGGTGAGGCGTCCGAGGACTGGAGAACACCCTTTATAGGAAGGGTTGTAGAGATAGAGCAGGGAACTATACACCAGTGTGTTTCAGATCAGTGTTAAAGAAAATTTTGCACATAATAGGCGGTGGCAGAAGGCTGTTTGTGTGACTGGAGACCGGTGTCCCCTGGTATACCACAGTGATCAGTGCTGTGTCCCTTATTACTTGTAGTATTCATAAATGGTGCAGGTGTGAATGTAGAGGGGGAGTGGGAGTGTGATAAGTAAGTCTGTGTTTGATACAAAGATTGACCGTGTGTTTGGCAGTGAGGAGGAAGGTCTTCTGTTACAGTAAGATACAGATGGAATGGTCAGATGGGTGGATCAATGGTAGATGGAATGAAAATTTGGTAACTGAGGTAATACACTTTTGAAGAAGGAACTACATGGAGAATACGCAATGAATTGTAGCACACAAGAAAGCTCATAGGGAGATTTTACACACATTCTTGAATATGACGTGGGAGAATAAAAGTCAATGGAAGCAGTAGGCATAACCTTTACTCATCGAGGCATAGATTACAAGATCTATGTAGCACTTTGGTGAGGCCAATATGGAATAATGTGTGGAGTTCTCGGAGCCACATTACAGGAAGTATGTGATTATTCTAGAGGGGGTGCAGAGATTTACCTGGATGTTTCCAATGATGGAGCATATCAGCTATGGAGAGAGGCTGGATAAGCTCGGGTTGTTTAGTTTGAATGAGAGAAGGCTGAGGGGGACGTGATTCAGAAGTATAAGATTACGAGGGACATGGAGAGGGTAGATAGACAGCAGCTGTTCCTGTTAGTCAAATGGCCAAGAACAGGGGAGCACACTTTTAAAGGGAAGGATTTGAGGTTGAGAGATGATTCAGGGATTGTTTTTCACCCAGAGGGTCATGGGATCTGGAATGCACTTCCTAAGGGGGGCAGTTATCACGGGTCACCTCAAAACCATTAAAAATTATTTGGACGAGCACTTGAAGTGTCATACCATTCATGGCTACGGGACTGATGTAGGAAATTTGGAAAAATATAGATCATGCTGTATTTTTGATGGTACAGAGTCTATGATTCTGTGATTGTATGGTTGTGGAAGGTCAATCATTGAACAGCTTAAGACAGGAAGTAATGGGTTATGGAAGAGTGCATTAACAAGCGTGAAATGTAAAATCTTCTCAACGTACAATATACCAAGGTGAAATGTTTGAGAAGATAATTGTAGCTTCCTTCCAGTCCAAAACCAACGAATGGAGAACAGGAAAATGGCAGACTATGAAGCATCTACTTCAGTACTGCCTTCATGATAGGATATATAAAAAAAATGCTTCCAAACAATTCTAGGTCTACTGAGAAAGAAAAGAAATACAATCAAATAACTAAATAAGTAGCTTTGGAGAAATTATTTGTACTGAAATCTGATAAATCCCCATGGAATGATAATCTATATCTAATATTCCTAAAGGAGGTGGCCATGGGAATAATGGATATTTTGTTTGCCGTCTTCCAAATTCCAGATCATTGAATTGACAGATTTGAGAGCAGCAAATGTAATCCCAATATTTCTAAAGGAGGCAGGGAGACAGCAGGAAATTGCCGTCTGCTTAGCACCAGAGAAGTAGTCAGGACAATACACGAGTCTATTAGAAAAGAATGCTTTGTCAGGGAACTTTGAGAATTATGTTAATTTAAAAGTACTTAACATGGATCAAGTCAATATCAAATTATTAATGGCGAATCATATTTAAGAATCCGACTGCGAAATAAATTATGGCGAAGCAATATATGCAGTGAATTTGAATTTTCAGAAACATTTTTGATGACGTCCCAAGTGTAGTGTTGTGACAATGCTACTCCTTTAACAAGGTTATGCTGTCCTTGTTTTTCTTTCATAGCAGTCTGAAAAGCAGCGAATCCAAAGAGTCTGGGTTTGACTACTTGGGAAGGCTTTCATGTCTAAAATTAAATCACGTACAATGTGGAGTGAGCTATGCTAGATCCGGTCCTGTGTAATGAGACAGGAATAATTAATGACCTCATAGTTAGGAATCAACTTCGAAGGAATGATCACAGTATGGTTGAATTTAAAACACAGATGGAGAGTGAAGATAAAATTCAATACCTGGGTACTGTGCTTAAACGAAGGAAACTACAATAGAATGGAGAGAGGACTTGGCAAAAGTCGACTGGAAACAAATACTTTATAGTGAGAGTTGACGAGCAGTGGAGGATTTTCAAAGTAGTTTTTCAAAGTCCTAAGAAAACGTACATTCAGTGAAAAGGAAAGACTGTAAGAAAAGGGGAAGTCTGCCATGGGTGTCTAAGCAAATACGCAAGGTTATCAAATTGAAAGAGATAGAATGCAAAGTGGCCAAGAACAGCAGGAACCTAGAAGATTGGGAAAAGATTAAAGGTCAACAGAAAGCTACGAAAAGAGCTATAAAGAAAAGTAGGATAGAATACGAGAAAAAAAAACAAGCACAGTATATGAAGACAGATAGCAGATGATTCCCTAAATATATAAAATGAAAATGAGTGGCTAACTTAAATGTTGGTCCTTGAGAGGATAAGAAGGAGCATTTAGTTATAGGATATGATGAAATGGCTGAGGCATTGAACAGGTATTTTGTGTCAGTCTTCATAGTGAACGACACTAATAACATGCCTGTGATCGACGAAGAGATGAAGATTCTAGATTATAGTGGTGTTGGTAAAGCACAGCAGTTCAGGCAACATCTGAGGAGCAGAAAAATCAACGTTTCGAGCAAAAGCCTTTCATCAGGAATGCTCTGAACTGTTGTGCTTTACCAGCAATACTCTAATCTAGAATCTGGTTTCCAGCATCTGCAGTCCTTGTTTTTACCAAAGAGATGAGGATAGGTGAGGATTTGTGAACAATCATTAATACAGAGGAGGTAACGTTGGGCAAGCTAATGGAGTAATGGAGCTAAGGTTAGACGAATC
Organism: Chiloscyllium punctatum; assembly: GCF_047496795.1. Lineage (NCBI taxonomy): Eukaryota > Metazoa > Chordata > Chondrichthyes > Orectolobiformes > Hemiscylliidae > Chiloscyllium > Chiloscyllium punctatum. The sequence continues at coordinate 160,207 of NW_027310119.1, read as the reverse complement.
CCCTGGCCCTGATGGAATGTATCCCAGGGTACTAAAACGATAGCAGGAGAAATAACAAGTGCACCTGTGGTAATTTTCTAAAATTTGCTGAACTCTGGTGCAGTCCCAGCAGATTGATAAACAGCAAATGGGACGCCATTGTTTAAAAAGGCAGGTGGATAAAAATTGGGGAATTATAAACCAGTTATATTAATCTGAGTAGTGTGGAAGATGCCTTGACTGTATTATCAAGGAATAAATAGCAAGGCATTTTGATAGAAAACGTCCCATTGCACAGATGCAGCAAGGATACATGAAGGGCAGATCATGCTTAACAAGTCTTTTGGAAATCTACGAAGACATTACGAGCTAGGTAAACAACGAGGCAGCAGTGGATGTGGTGTATCTAGGTTTCAAAAAGGCTTTGACAGGGTGCCACATAGTAGGCTGCTGCATAAGATAAAGATGGATGGCGTTACGGCTGACGTATTAACATGGATAAAAGATTGGTTGACTAACGGGAAGCAAAGTATGGGTATAAATGAGTCCTATCCTGGCTGGCAATCAGTGCTGAGTGGTGTGCCTCATGGATCAGTGTTGGGGTTGCAATTATTCACAATTTATATAGATGATTCGGAGTTGGGAGCATGCATAGTTGGACAAAGTTTGCAGATGGCACGAAGATGAGCGGCAGGGCAAAGTGTGCAGAGTACTGTGGAACTTTGCAGAGGAAAATAGTTACATTGCATGAATGGGTAAAGATCTGGCAGATGGAATACAATGTTAAAAAATATGAAGTAATCTATTTTGTTAGGAGTACCAGTAAAAAGGAATATTACTTGAATTGTAAAAAGATGCAGCATGCTGCTGTGCAGAGGGACCTGAGTGTCCTTGTGCATGAACCACAGAAGGTTGATCTGCAGGTACATCAACGAATTAGGAAGGTAAATGGTATTTTGTTCTTCATTTCGAAAGGAGTTGAATTTAAAAGCAGGAAGGTTATGTTGCAGCTGTCCAGGGTGCTGGTGAGGTCATACCTGGAGTATTGTGAGCAGTTTTGGCCTCCTTACTTGCAAAGCGATGTACTGGCAGTGGAGGGTGGTGCAGAGGAGATTCACTCTGGTGAATCTGGAGTTGAGAAGAGACAGAGTAGATCAGCATTATATTCATTGCAATTTAGAAGAATGAGTGGAGGATCTTATAGAAACATAAAAAGTATTATGAAGGGAAGAGGTTAGAAAAAGTAGAGAGGATGGTTCCACTGGCAGGTGAAGCTAGGACAAGATGGAATAACCTTAATATTAGAGGGAGCAGATTTAGGATTGAATTGACAAAGAACCTTTCCACCCAGCGGCTTGTAATTCTATGGAATTCCCTGCCCAGTGAAGTAGTTGACGCTACTTCAGTAAATGTTTTTCGAGCTAAGATAGATATGTTTTGAACAATGAAGTAAATTACGGATACGGTGAGAGTGCGGGTAAGTGGATATGAGTCCACGAGTCGATCAGCTCTGATGTTACAGAATGGCTGAGCAGGTTAGAAGGACCAGGTGGCCTACTCCTGCTCCTAGTCCTTCTATTCTTGTGAAAGGGGAGTGGCCAGTTCTCCCAGCGCAGACCCTCTGCTTTGATTTCTTTGGACTGATTTCTCACAGACTGGCTGTTTACTGAAAGCAGGCAGCCAGTTGTGAAGCTATCAGGCCAAAGAAGAAGGTCCATGCTGATCGCCCCCTCTCTCTGAAATCTCTCCTGGAAGAACTTGGGTTTGATGTTTCCTTTCGAACTTTCCATGGGGTGTTTATGGCGATTGTTTCAAGTACTTCGAACAACACCTTAGATTATTTAGATACAGATTACTTACATTGTGGAAACAGGCCATTTGGCCCAACAAGTCCACACCGACCCCCTAAAGAGCAACCCATCCAGATCCATTTGCCTACATTTACCCCTTCACCTAACACTATGCGCAATTTAGCATGGCCAATTCAGCTAGCCGGCGCATTTTTGGACTGTGCGAGGAAACCGGAGCACCCGGAGGAAATCCACATTGACACGGGGAGAATGTGTAAACTCCACACAGACAGTTGCCTGAGGCGGGAATTGAACCCGGGTCCCTGGTGCTGTGAGGCAGCAGTGCTAACCACTGTGCAACCGTACCACCCAATAGCTTTCAAATATTTTCAGATTCTCAGTTTAGAAGTGGAGTGCTACTGAAGACCAGAAAGCTTTACCTGGAAGATTAATTGAGTAGCCAACTTTTAATAATTTTTAATATTTATTTATAAAACTTTAAAATGACAAAAACTGGGAATAGTCACTTTAGTTCTACTTACTGTGAAACTAGTAGCATGGATATGGCTTCTAATCGGCTGTCTCTTGGTATTGTCATCCCTAATCGTGTTACACAGTAATGGCCTACATTTTTGTAGGCTGGATTGAAAGATAGTTCTTGGTCTTCCCATGAACCCACTTCTTATGAATTTAATTCGCTGACATAATTAAGATAGGAGAATCTGTTAGGTTTTCGGATAGATTGTTATTCTGCATGCGATTCTCTTCTGTTTGTGTTTCATTCCGTAACCTTGAAAATAAATTCTGTTTTACTTAAAACTAAGTGGCTTGACCAGCTGCGTCACTCCTGGAATATCCGCTTACACCTGCTTAAGGCAACAAGCAAAGTTTGAGTCTGCACTACTTCCTTAAAATGACTTGAGGTGGTATGTCCTGGCACATAACTGTGTGCAACAGTGAGATCTAATAGACTTGCATGGGTTGAGAATGGTAGAGAGCTGAAAGAAAAAGTGAGTCAGAATCAGCATTCCTTTTTTTTTGGAATGGAAAGCAATTACGAGCAGTGGATCCTGGAATTGATGTTTGGCACCCATCTATTCAGGAAGCAGATTAAACATCTGCTCGAGGGTACTAAATGGAATGTTTCAAAATCTGCTGATGGCACCAAACTGAGAATTGATTGGGTGAGGCGGATGTAAAGAAGTTCAAGGTAATTAAGACACGTGGAGGGAATGGGCAAATACGTGGCAGATGAACAGCAATGTGTATGGACGTAACACTGAATATTTTGGTTGGAAAATATAATATCAGGCCAGTATTTCAAAAGGAATTGATGTGAAAATGTTGATCTGTGAAGATACTAACGTGCATACTTTTGTTGACTTCTTCATCGAACTCTGAGATCCATTCATGGCAGTGAATTCTGAAGCCAGACGTCAATACTGGGATTGGCACTGGCACGCTGCCCAGGGTACATAGACCCACCAAGTGGGTATATGTAACATTGAAAAGGATCTGGATCTCCCTGTACACCAGTCACTGAAAGCATTATCGGAGCAACTGAAAGCAGTTAGGAAGGTAAATGATGTGTTGACCTTCATTTCCGGGGAATTTGAGTCCAGGAATAATAGTATCTTATTACAGCTGCACATGACCTTGCTGAGACCCTATCTCGAACATTGTGCAGTATTGTGTGCAGTTTTGGTTTCCTTACCTTATAAAGGACAAACCTGACATTGAGGGAGAGCAGCAAAGAATGACCAGATTGATCTCTAGGATGACAAACTTGTTGTGGGAGCAGAGTTTGGGGCGACTGAGTCTGTATTCCATGTGGTTTAGGAAAATGAGTGGAGATCTCAGTGAGATATGTAATACTCTGACAGGGCGAGATATATTGGAAACAGGGATGATAATTCACCTGGCTGGGACGTCTAAAACAAGCGGCCACAGTATTAGGAACAGTCAGGGCACTCTGCATTGAGATGAGAATAAATGTCTGAACTCACAGACTGGTGAATCTGGGAATTCTATGCTACACAAGCCTGTGGATGCCAAGGCACTGAATTTCATTTTGTATTTCTTGACACTAAAGGGACGAGGTTGCAGCAGAGGTTTGGTGTGTGGAGAAAGGATCAACCATCGTTATATTGAATGGGAAAACAAAATTTATGGACTGAAGTTCCTAATTCACATTGTTCCCATAATTAATCACTTCAAAGGATATACAGTACGCAGTGTTTGTGAAAAAAATTGAAGATATGTTCGACCAAAAGCTAAAATGGGGGAGGCTCAATGTGTTGAATGACCTACTCCTTTCCGTTTCTGTGCAGTCTGTGGGAAAACTCTGCAAATGTGTCACAAGCTCTCAGTTGTTAGGAAGGAGGCATCTGCTGGATCAACAGGACTGTGTTTCCCATTCCCTTTTCTGATACCGAGACTGGTGCTGGGTGTTCTGTCCAATTTTATCCATTAAGGGCTCGCAACAGTTTGATACAATAGAATGTCTTGCTTGGCATTTTAGAGACAGTTGAAGAGTTTGCTACATGTCTGTCGTCTGGAGGCACTTTTCGGTCAGAACAGGAAAGCAGGGGAGATTCATTCCCTGAAAGTGCATTAGGAAGGCAATTGGTGTTTCCAATCGACATTGGCTTCGAGGTCACTATTACTGACAGCAGACTTTAGGTTTCGATATCTTATTCGTTGACTTTAACTTCCACCAGCCGCCAGACCATTAGCCTGGTCGGGATTGGTAATCCAGTGATATTTCCACAACAGCACCATCTCCAGATGGGGACCAATCGGAAACCACACTGAGCATATAATTTCTGTGCTGTTTGACAGCTCTGTCAAAAATAAAACACCATTTTGTCTGTCGTGATGGGACTGAGGGGGTGGTAAATGGTCAGATTGTAATTATTCTTCTCTTAAGGGACTGGACGTAGTTGAGGAATTTTCCACGTTGTCAGGGAGATGTCATAGTTGGAGCTAGAATGAAACAGTTTCCCCAGGGACACGGCTTGTTATGCAGCACAAGTCTTCAGTCCTATTACAGAAATGGTGTCAGAGCCCATTGCCTTTTTCGTAGCTACTGTGTTCAGCTGTTTCTTCATGTCAGGTGCAGCGAATCGAATTGGTTGGAGACTGGCATCTGTGATTCTATGGGCATCATCTAAGGGAAACTTCTGGCTGAGAATGGTGCAGACATTGCATACTGTCTTTAACACTGATGTGCAGCAAAGTTCCATTCTTTCGGGAAATGGCAAAGTAATAACCTAGTGGTATTGAGCTGTTAGTCTAGCGATCCAGGCAATGCTCATGTGACCTGAGTTTGAATACTGCCACAGCAAATGGTGGAATTCAAATCCAATAAATGTTTGGAATTAAATGTCTAATAATGATCATGAAATAGTTGTTGATTGTGTGGGAAATCCATCTTGTTTGCAGATGACCTTTCGGGAAGGAAACTGCCATTCATTCCTGCTCAGGCCTACTTGTACCTCCAGACCCACAGCAAAGTGTTTGACTCTTAACTACCCTCCGGGCAATAAATGATGAACTACCCAGCGACACACTAATCCCATTGAACATTTAAAAAAAAAATATTTGTGGAGTCCTCTTCTTTCGTCAGTTGTTTCAAAGTTCAACACCATTTCTAACTGGCTGTGGCAGGACTGCAGAGCTTCGATCTGATCTGTTTGCTTTTTAATCATTTCGTCGTCTCGATCAGATGTTAGTCCTGCTGTTTGCAATGTATGTGAGTAGTCAAGTGTGGTAGCTTTAAATGGGTTGTCATCAGTTTTAGGTACACCCGGCTTTGACCCTGGTATGTTCACCTACACTCCTGACTGAAACATCATTCAGCTTAATGGGAATAATGGATTTGAGGAATTATCCTGGGCAAAACGTTACAGATTGTGACTAAGTACAATTCTCCTTCTGTCCAACTGTGATCTACACTATTACATGAATTCCTGGGTTTGAGCTGCATTTTCTGTAATGCAATTCTGCTGTTTGTCGCCCAATTCGTACTGAGACCCATTGACCCGTACCCTGTGAGCTACTCTGGTTTCTGATGTGGTAACACTTCCATTTTCATATTCTCATTCCTCTGAGCGTTTGGTTATTGTGTCACACCTCTTACTTGTCATGTTTTTAAAAGCTCCAAAACACATTCCGTGAGGTAGCACCATAGCTCAGTGCTTAGTGCTGCTGCCTCGCAGCGCTGGGGACCCAGGTTCGATTCCATCCTCCAGCGACCGTGTTTGTGGAACTTGCGCATTCTCCTGTGGGGTGCTTCTGAGTGCTTTGGTTCCCTCCCACAACCCAAATATTTCCAGGTTAGGGGGGTAAATACAGGCTAAGCAAATGGGTGTGCTTGGTTTACTCTTCAGAGGGTCGGTGTGGACTTGTTGGGCTGAAGGGCCTGTTTCCACACTGTAGCGATTCTAATTCTAACATCCATCTGAACGTTTGCCCTTGCAGTTATGCCATTTTCGGTGTTTAAATTGAATGTGCTGCACTCTGTTCTCTCCATGGCTTCTAATAAGAACTCTGTGGTGTCAAGTATTCCAGTCTTATATAGTTTCAGAACTAAGATATTTGTGCATCTTTTGTTATTTTTCACTTCCCAGTGTACGGCAATCCAAGTGGGTCAGGACATTTGAGCAGCTTTGACATATACCTTTGAACATGTTCAAAACCAGAAATTTCTGGAGAAACTCAGCAGGTCTGTCAGCATCTGTGGAGACAGAGAAACAGAGAAACAGTTTCAAGTCCAGCGTGACCCTTGTTCAGAACTGAAAACGGCTGCTTAATGCCTTGGCAAAATTGGACGAGGAATGATAGGAAACAGAGCATGTGGAGACGCAATGGCACAGAGTAATGGGCTTTTAATTGTGCTGAAAGAGAAACAGATATAAAATTTTTGTAAATAAAATTGTGGATGGCAGAAATGGGTTGTCTTTGTTGAATGCAGGTTAAAAAAGACACAGACGAGATCATTGGGAGGCCGGGAAGTAGAATATATGAAAAATGGAGAACAGCCATAATGGAGTCAGGCTGTGAATTTGGCATTGTGTACTAACTCCTGCAGGCTGTGACACATCAAAGTGTAAAGTTGGGTGTTACTCGATCTTGGGTAGTGTTTCAGTGGAACATTGCAACAGCTCAGGCCGAAATGTTAGCATGAGCACAAGGTCAGTTATTGAAATGAGAAGCAATGAGAGGCTCAGGGTTATTCCTACAGACTGAGTGAAACTCGTCCTTGAACCAGTCTCTGTTTGGTCTCCCCAGTGTAAAGGAGACAGCATTGTGAGCACCAATGACAGGAGACCGGATTGAAAGAGTAAAAGTGAAATGCTACTTCACCAGGAAGGTATGTTTGGGGTCTTGGACAGTGCGGAGGGAAAGGTGAATGGGCATGTGTTGAAGCTTCTGTAATTGCATGGGAAGGTGTCATGGGGGATTTGGGAAGTGTTCAGGATGATGGTGGGTGTCACAGAAGAAATGGTCCCTATGAAATGCTGTCAGTGGTCGCGAGGGAAAGATGTGTTTGATAGTGCTGTCCCATTGGAGATGGTGGAAGTGGCGGAAGATGATTCTATGAATGTGGATTCTAGTACAGTCGAAGTGAGGACGAGGGGAGATCTATCATTGTTCTGGGAAGGAGGGGACGGAGTGAGGGCAGAAGCACGGGAGATGGGATAGTCACAGCTGAAGGCCCTGTCCACCGGAATTAGCGGATTTCTGATTTGAAGAAAAAGGAGGTTACGTCACAGGCAGTTCACTGGAATGTGGCGTCATCAAACAGAAACAGAGAGAGAGAAACTGGGAGAATCTCATTGTGGTCCCAACTGCACTTTTCTCTCCATGCAGCATTATCACTGATTCACCTGTCTATGGAAAATCCGATGAAGCCAGCCTCGATATAATATAAAGCATCAGCCATCCCATACTTCTGGGAAGGAGAATTCCTACGTGAATAAATTCCCACTTTGTGAATTTCTCCTCACTCCGGTACTGACTGAGGTTGGAGGGTGTCACTGTTTCCTTTTCTAGTGCCACTCCTTCACCACTCACATCACATTTTAAATGTGACCAGATTGGTGATATGGCCGATGATTAAAAGTCTTAGACTAGGTCTGGTTCAGTGATAAGAACAAGTCAAGCAGATTTCTTTAGTCAGACACAAGTAACTAATATAACTAACGGAGGAGCATGATGGATCTGTGTTTCACACTGCTGCCTCACATCTAAAAGGAGCTGGGTTCAATTCCAACCTCGGGCGTCCTGTCTGTGGAGTTTAAACATTCTCTCTGTGTCTGTGTGGGTTTCCTCCCAGAGTTCCAGTTTCCTTCCACAGTCCAATAATGTGCAGATAGAGTGGATTGGCCATGCTAATTTGCCCATAGTGCCCAGGGATGTGTTTGTTAGGTGAGTTAGTCATGCGAAATGCAGGGTTAGATGGATAGGATGGTGGGCAGGTCTGGCTGGGATGCTGTTCGGTGGGTCAGTGTGGAGTTGATGGGCAGAGTTGAGGTTCTAGAACAATGGCAAGAAGTTTGGACTATACAAGTACCCAGTGGGTATATACCTGATACACTCTGCTGAAGGTCTTGTATGTTTCAGTAAGATCACCTCTCTTTCTATGAGTAACTATAATATAAGGCCTTCATCCCTGGAATAGATGAAGTGAAACATCAATGAACTGCTTCCTATGTAATTATACCCAATCTCAGGGAAGTAGACAAAAAATAACATCACACCCCGGTTGAGGCTTTTGTTTTGTTTTCTCAGTGTTATAAGTTTTTGGAACTCTCTTCCCCGCAGACCATTGGAGGCAGAGATATTGAATATTTTTGAGGCACAGACGGAAGATTCGTAAGTAACAGTGTAGTCAAGGATTATCAGGGAATGGGCTGGAATGTGCAGCATGGGGAAATGTTGACAGTGGTACAAAATGACACTGCTTCAGAACATCCGGTAAAACGAATTGATAATCTAGAAAACATTTTAAAATGCTAACAGTGATAGGACAGTGTTCCAAAGGACCATAGGGCTGCTCTATCATTAGAGCGAGACAACTTGTGGTCGTTTAAGCTGAGGGTCACCACACCTCGGGTGATGATTTGAAGGTGAGACAGCGTCCCCATCATAGTAACGTCTGTCAGTGTGGTCAATTGAACCGGCGCTGTTGGCCTCCATCTGCATTGCAAACCAGCCGTCCGGCCAACTGAGTGGGAGACTGTGTAACTGTTACAGACAGAAACAGTCACAGGCAAAGGGCAAGAGAAACTTTCATAACAAGGAAAAAGGTACAATTCAGATAATGGTCAAAATAACGACTGAGGGCAAAAACGTTCTCTGCTAGAAATTGTATTTTATAATGAGACAAGTATTTTAAAATCTGTCTTTGGTTGAGTATGATAAGGTGAGACATATGAAATAACCAGAATTACTAAGTATGACTGGATATCGATAACCATAAAATACGTGTAGATTGTTGATTGCTCTGTGTAAAATGTGCTTACCATTTCATAGACTGAGAAAGCTGGTGGAATATATTGTTGGCAGAGTGCGTCCCCTTGGGAAAAGCCCTCGAGCAGACGCTTGAAGAAAACCGGGGTAAAAGTGCCTGAGTGTTGAATGCTCAGTGACAGGAACCCAGGGGTTGAATGACTGAAAATTCATGTAACATGGAACTGAGAAAAGCATCAGATCAGCCACAATATTCTTAAATGCTAGAATGCGTTTGATGGGGTGAATGGCCTCATGGTGGATTTCAATAGTATGTGATTTGAAAACTATACAACTTTGTTCCTTCCCCTTCTGTGTTACATGCAGGGGCATTGACATTTTTCTGAAAATGGGAATTATTTGGAACACTAACTTGAACATTGCAAAATCAGCATGCTTCAGAATATTCCATCAACATGTGGGAATATTGCAAAGGCGAGTGTGTGTGTGTGTGTGTGTGTGTGTGTGTGTTTGTGTTTGTGTGTGTGTGCGTGTGCGTGCGCATGTGCATGTGAAGGCTTTGCATGCAATAGTGAGAGTAGTGGACCATGAATCGTGTTCGGGTGTCGGTGCTGTAACAGATATACAGTGCTATACAGTGATTGTGAGGAAGCAGGGAGAATACGGTGACCCTTATCCTGACAGAGTGGTAAAAGGTTATTGAAGCTTGTCCTGTATTGCTGAACATTTCTTCAGACCGCAGATACTGCACTGAGCTGGATGGTGAGATCAGGCCATGCTTGGTAGGTCTTGTGGCGTGGCTCCCTCTGGGAAGAAAATGGTCCCCCTCTGTACTAGCCCTTCCACCAAGTCCTCCATGCCCCTGTCAATAAACCGCGGTGTAATTGACCCTTACCTGCCATGCTCAGGGTAAACTGTGCAGGGCAGCTCCAAACTGATAGAGCTTAATCGTGTGTCCATTATGTTTTAAAGATGGCACCAGTGCCAGGGATCACGGATCACGTGAGTAACTCCAGCCATGATGGGTGGGATCAGGCTGGCGTTGAATGACAGGGACACCATAGGGTAGCTGGGTAGTTAATGAGGTGAGTTCGATATGATAGCACCAGGAAACTAGCTCAGCCTCGTGCAGACAACCCATCTGTCACACTCAGTGAAAATCACACAAAGATAAATTATTGTTATATTCAGCCCAATGAGTCATAGACTCTGCTGTGCCCACTTTCAGTTACAGAGCTGCAGAACAAGTGCTCATTCAAAACTATCCATCATCTGAACACACACCAATATCCCGTTCACCCATCAATCCTGGAAAAACTGGCTCATGTTGCAGGGTACTTCGAAATAACTTCATATCAGCATGCTGAAACGTGTGATCCTCAATGAAATAGTCTCTCAATCTCCCTCTCTCTTTTTCCCAAAATCCGTTTGTTTGTTCTTATTAAAACTGATTTCCCCACCATCTCTTCTGGCAGTGATTTTCATATCCACAGCACCCGTTGTCATGCCACAATGGAGATATGGAGCTGTAAATGGATGGGAGCTGCACATCCTGTCACTTCCAGTATGGGCTGCAAGCTTCCCCACGCTGGACAGTGATCGAATACAGTTTACTGAACAATGCACGGGGGTGGTGTGCACAGTTCTACATGATGGGAGGGCAACTGCTCCCGGTTTACAGACCAATTCACTGCTTGTCACTGTACAGCTACCCATACTGAACACAAATCTGTTTATAAAGCAAGACACTGGTGTGAGCTGCATATCACCCCATGCTGGACAGACCGTTTCATCTGGGTTACTGAATCCACGCACCGGTGTGGTCCGTGATGGTCCCCATGTTGGACAGCTAGCCAGTAGCCTGGTGAGACTTATGCAGTATACTATCCTGGAGAGATTGCTGGGTTGTACTGGGCCTCGTCTGCACAGTGCTCCATCCTGCAAGATTGCTGGGTTGTCCTGAGCCTGGTCTGCACAGTGCTCCATCCTAGACAAATTGCTGGGTTGTCCTGAGCTGGGTCGATACAATGGTCCATCCTGAACATATTGCTGGGTTGTTCTGAGCATGGTCTGCACAGTGCTCCGTGCTGAGGAGGTATCTCATCTAGATTTATACTGTCTGGGCTGGGTCTGTGAAGTGCATTGAGTATCCTGTATAATTCCTGATCGAGCTATCACTCCTCCAACTCGGCGCAGTCCGCTGTTAAACCCTGTATTTCTGAAACATATTGTCCTTTAAGTAATTATCCTACTAAAACATGAATATCAGTCCTTCTTGCGATGCACATGAGCTGACGTTCCTGAAAATACATGATGAAGGTCGTCTCAACCCGAAAGTTTTCTAATTTTAAAGGTAAATATGAGGTGCTCTGTTTCAGATGCAATTCGCTTGGTCAAAATATTCGACATTCAGCAAAATACAATATATTCAAACACCGTCGATAAAATGCAACAAAAACAAGAGCAACTTGGAATATCTTAATTCTATTGGAAAACAAAACATAATAATAGATTATTTAACTACTATACAGTAACTTCTCCAAAATGGCATCATCCAATAAACACTCAATTTTCACAAAACTAGTTTAGGAAACAGCTTGTCTCACATGCAGTTCTCCAATCCAGGAGGAACGAACATCAAAAGACAATTCTGAGAAAATCTAAGATAGAGAGTGCAGCAGCAGGGAGAGATTTCCTGCCTTCCAACCGTGCTGAGACCCAACCAATAACTGGCAAAAGGTAAAACTAAGATTCCTGCTTCTATGAGATCTTGGCCATCACTCCACAGGACCAGGCTGCAGCTTCAAAGACCACAAGGAATTGAGTGTATCTACGCTGTCTATGGCATTGCAGGAGCCTCTCTAAAATGCCTAATCACACCGAAGCCGTTAAGTGATGGTAAGATAAATGTCAAAGTTAAACATAAATAAATAAAACGAAAGTATGCAGCAGGCCTGAACTATGATTGATGTCAGTCTCCATGGACCCTAGCTGTGTCACTGGAGAGTATCCCTCGTCCATAATTAAGGGGCTTCTTTGAACCTGTTGTCCCGTAGTATCAGGGGCAGCGTGATCCTCAACATGATAGGAATAGCAGCTCCAGAGAGAGGGAGAGGAAGTGAATCAGAATAATTGGGGCGACACGGTGGCACAGTGGTTAGCACTGTTGCCTCACAGTGCCAGAGACCCGGGTTCAATTCCCGCCTCAGGTGACTGACTGTGTGGAGTTTGCACGTTCTCCCTGTGTCTGCGTGGGTTTCCTCTGGGTGCTCCGGTTTCCTCCCACAGTCCAAAGATGTGCAGGTTACGTGAATTGGCCATGCTAAATTGCCCATAGTGTTAGGTAAGGGGTAAATGCAGGGGTATGGGTGGGTTACGCTTCGGCAGGTCGGTGTGGACTTGTTGGGCCGAAGGGCCTGTTTCCACACTGTAATGTAATCTAATCTAATCTAAATCTATTTGACTGAGATGTTCCAGAAATGGATTCGAATCAGAGGCTATTACATTCGAATGTTACTACAATGAACAGTTTATCCTTGGGTCTTTACTGGCTTTCTCAGGATTGGCCATCGTTAAAGTTGCGGATCGAAGCCGTAATGCGGATTATTCAAGCTGGTTACTACCCCATCCTCGCTATTATTGGTGTTCCCGGTAAGTCTATCCCTGTCAATTCTATCAACAATGATGAAAATCATTGCTAATTCTGTTATTTATATTTCTCAAGGACGTAGAGTATTTTATTCAGTTTCAGTCACAAACTCCACTTCCTTTAAATTAATTTCAGACTCTTCACTCATAAACATCTCAGAAGGAACATGACTGTCCACAACCTCAACCTGACTTTTGCCCTGAACTGTTTTATGTCTCGTTATTCTTTCTGTCATCGAAACTGACCACACTCAACTCGGTAATATCCCCAGTCTTGACGTCTTCCTCAATGCTGTTGCTGAATTAAACATCATCTAGCCCTTTGTTAACTTCAGAATTTATGGCTCCCGTTGTATTCTGACCTCTCTACCAGTGACAAATATTTTGATCACAAATTTGTTGCCGTCATTACAGGTACTTCACAACAGGTACTCTGTGTCAGATTCATAATGTCACTGCACGTGTAATACAGAGGCAAAGGTGATGACTCTAAAGGCTTTGTTTGAAATCCTACCACAGCCGATGACTGAACTTAAAGTCGAATGACAAACATTGGAATGAAATTTCACTGATGGAAAAAATAAACAATCAGGTTTTCTTTTAATATTTCACTGATAGGCTTTGGTAAAGAAACTTAAAATTATTGCCCGGTCTGGACCAAGGGCGACCTCAGTTCCAGAACAAAATAGTTGGCTCCATGTTGTCTTGACAAATGGCCTCACAGTCAAGGGCAATTTGGATTGATCAACACATGCTGCCCTTGCCAGTGATGCTGACATACCATGAAACAACAACATAACAGGTGAAATAAACCAAGGAACTGTGGGTAATGGAGATCTGAAATAAAATTCTCCAGTGTCCAGAGAGAGCGAGAGAGAGTGAGTGAGAGAGAGAGAGAGAGAGAGAGAGAGAGAGAGAGAGAGAGAGACAAAGGAAAAGAAAACCAAAGGATTGCTGATGATGGACTGGAAGGAAAATAGAACGACAAGTTATTCTAACATTCCTGTCTTTCCCATATTCCCGAATATCACGTCCATTTAGGTATGTCCCTAATTAAAGTTCCCTCTGTCTCTCTTCTCTGAGTGTGATGATCTATTCCATTGGCAATACTGGTGCTGCCCTTACAGTTGCTGAGATACAGAAGAAGGAAATGTTACAGAGTCAGCTGCTTCTTTGGAGAGAGGAACTGTTACTGTGGGGCTTTACAGAGATGCAACAGCTTTCTCAGCCAGGAAGAAAAACTAAGGAGAGGAAGGCATTTTCAACACTGAATGGGTGCACCATGTGTGTGGGGCATTGACTTGCTGCTGTCATTAGAAAGTCAGTGGAGTTTCTGTGGATGATGTTCTCAGGTTTGTTTTGTCAGCTGCTGAGTTCATTCAGGGAGACCCAAGGGTTTGGTGACCGCACTCTGGACATTGCATTTACAGAGTGTCTGGGGGTCCATGGTAAACAAATGGAGTGAAGACTACACAGAAGGGAAGCTCTGGAAACAACGAGGAGCAAAGCACTGCACTTTCCTTCTTGGGATTTCCTGGAACATTTCTCTAAGCTAGACCCATTGAGGTGTAATGTGTGAAACCAGTTTGTTTCAAACATGAGGTGCTCACTGAGCTGTGTCCTTCCTTCAATATAACCTATAGCCTCACACCAGGGACAGGACTGTGCTGACTCTCACCATGAATTTACCTGTTTTAATTCTGGAACTTTCCAGGCAGGAGTGGGTAATGTATCCACCATCTCTGAAGCGTAGTCCTCCGATGTATAACGAGCTGACAGAAGCCACCTGCCTGCTGAGAGGAACGCATTGGTTCCAGCTCCACAGGGGAAGGTACAGAAACCAACTTCCAGATATACTAGAGAGAAGGGGGACTGGTGAAAATGAGGAAATGCAGGAAATTAGAATTAATGCAGGGTATCCTTTTGGAAATCTAATTGAACTGAAGTTTCATAAGTTGCTGCATCTGATGAGTTACATCCCAGAGTATTGAGGAGATGAAAACAGAGCTAGTGAAAAAATTACTTATTATTCGTCAAAGCTGGTTAGATTCTGGAAAGGATCCTGCAGACTGGAAAACAGCTATTGGAAAGATAAATATTTAAAACAGGACGGAAAGGGAAAACATAAAACGAAATAGCTTGATGTTAGCTGTGAGAAAATAAAAAAATCATTGGAACCTTTTATAAGGAACGTGACAACTAGACACTTGGAAAATATTGATATGATTTGGTAGAATCAGCCTAGATTCAGGAAAGGGAAATGGTCGTCGATAAACCTTTTTGTGGAGATTGTGCATTGTGCCATCGACAATTGAGAACCAATGGGAGTGGACTATTTGACTTTTTAGAAGACGCTTGACCTGATTGAATACAGGTGAGTGGGGAATGTGAGAGTCCATGGGTATGTCGGGGAGGAATATATAACATATGAATTAAACATTGGTAATGGAGATATGAGAAGAATACTGTTTTTCTCTGGACTGAAGGCTTGATGGTTGGAAGCAAGATCAGTGTTTGGGCAACATCTGTTTACAAGGTATAAAAATAATTCAGATGTGAACAACAATTATCATCATGTACATTTATATTTATTAAGTGGTGAGAGATTGGGAAGAGCTATTGTTGAAAAGGACCTGGATGTCCTTGGTCATAATTCGCAAACACAATTCTTATGGGGCAGGTAGTAAGTGATATGTGGCTCTTCATGCAAAATAATTGAAGCACCAGAGTTAAAACATCTTTCCCATTGGTCGTGTTTTGTTGAGAGTATTTTTTTGGTCTGCTTTATTGATAATGATCTCTTTGTCACCGAGACAGCACAAAAAAAGTTTTACCAGACTAACCCTGGCATGATCGGACCATGAGGAGTGAGTGCAGTGACTATGTGTTTAATCTGTAGGGATCTGAGAAAATAAGAAGCTGAAACCTGATGATTATGGACGGACAGTCATTATGTCCCAAACCGCAAAATACAGTGAAATTTCCATCCTTTTCATTGGATGATTGATTCCCGATAGTTTACATGTATCTGCAGAGCCCCATGTTGATTGACAGTGAGCTACAGGCTCTGAATGAACTCGGGACACTTGAATGCACAGTTAGTGTTTGACACTGCATTGAATGTCACTTTGTGCACAATCCTGTCAGCCGCTATGATAACTTCATTTTGAAAGAGTTAGTCATTCCTCACCAGCGTCTGGCCTCCATGGAGACCATGGGTCTGCCTTCTTGGAGATTGAAAACAATTATTTGGAAAATACTTTAAAAAGGTTGGCTTCATTTCGAATGCCAGAAAACCATGTTTTAGTAATACTCATGTACTATGAGTAATTAAGTCACGTGGGATCAATTTGGAGCAGTCTATCTGTGCATGCCGTTATCCATTTGTTTGTTGCGTTAAAACATCTTGGACACTTTCCTGTTCCTGTGTTAGTGGCTTGAGAAGCTGAATGACCTCTTCCTATTCCTTGTTAATGACACTGGGAGTACAATGGTCTCTTTCTGATCCTTTGCAAGTGGATGTGGGAGTGAGCAGATTCCTTCTCTTCCTGTTTTATAGGCAGGAGGGACTGAATGGGCTATCCGTCTTTTTGCTCAGTAGTTTTGATGGGCTGAATGGCTTCCTCATATTCTTGTGAAACCAGATTGAAGTACTCAATGTGCTCCTCGTTTTACTGTGGAAAGGTACAGTGCTGTAACATGAATGTTATCCAGATTTTAATAGCACAACCTTGAATGTTGTCCAGGTCTACTTGCACATGGACACAGACTGCTTCAAGAGCTGAAGAGGGACAACTTGTTCTAAACTTTATGTAAACTTCAGTGAATATCCCCACTTCTACTCAGTTTTGACTCAATGAGCTGAAAGGCCTCCTTCCAAACTGCAGGATTCCCCGCCGACAAACAGAAGATGCCTGGGCTGAGGGAGCTACCTTGTAGACATCCTGCAGAGATGCCCCATGGCCGAGATGATTGATGCCGACCAATGGTAATCATCTTCCCTTGTGCCGTGAATGACTCCAAACAGTGGAGAGGTCACAATCGATTCTCATTAAGTGTGATTTTCCTCAGGCTCCTTGATCTCATCCTCAGTCAAATACTGCCTTGAGTTCAGGGCCAGTCTCTCTTACCTGAGCCCCTGTGTTCCCTCTTTTGTTCATATCAATAGGTCATGATGTAGAAGCAGAGAATGTTTTCTTCAAACAGAGGGAAGTGAATGTAAGGAATTCCCTTACACAGACAGTTCGGGGAGCTAGATCACTGAAAGGGACCGGTGGCGTTCTGCAGGGAGCAGCTCTGGGACCCCTACTCTTTATTATTTCTCTAAATGACTTGGATGGGGGTGTGGAATAGTCGGTTAGCAAGTTTGTTTATGACACAAAGGTTGTTGGAGTGGTACAGAATGTGAAGGGCTTTTGTAGGTTGCAACGGGACATTGACAGGATGCAGAGCTGGGCTGAGAAGTGACAGATGGAGTTCAAACTGGAAAAGTGTGAAGTGAATCCCTCTGCAAGCTTGAATGTGAATGCAGAATACATGGTTAAAGACAGGATTCTTGGCAGTGTGGAGGAACAGAGCGACCTCGAGATCCGTGTCCACAGATCCCTCAAATATGCTCCCCTAGTTGATGGTGTGGTTAAGAAGGCATATGGTGTGTTGGCTTTCATTAGCAGGGGGTTTGAGATTAAGAGCCGTGAGGTTATGCTGAAGCTCTATAGATCCCTGGATAGAGCACACTTGGAATATTGTGTTCAGTTCTGGTCACCCCATTATAGGAAGGATGTGGAAGCTTTAGACCGGAAATTTACCAAGATGCTGCCAGGACTGGAGGGCAAGTTTTATGAAGAAAGCTTGAGGGAGCAAGGGCATTTCTCATTGGACGAAAGAAAGATGACAGATGACTTGATCGAGGTGTGCAAGATGATGAGAGGCATAGACAGAGTGAATAGCTAGCGACTGTTTCCTAGGGCAGAAATATCTATCACAAGGGGTCATAATTTTAAGGTAATTGGAGGAAGGTTTAGGGGAGATAGCCGAGGATAGTTCTTTAGACAGAGAGTGGTGGGTGTGTGGAATGCACTGCCAACAGTGGAAGTAGAGTCAATTACTTGAGGGAAACTGAAGAGAATCTTGGATAGGCATATGGAAGAACGTGAACGCAAGCATGTAGGATAGTCTGATCATAGAGTAGGATAAACGGATGGTACAACATCGAGAGTCAAATGTCCTGTACTGTGCTCTCCTGTTCTTTGTTCTGTGTTCTATGGAAGTGCTCATAGAGGTTGGAGACGGATTTTGATGTATTAGAGATGTGAGGGCTATGAAGCGCTGATCTTAGGGAAAGGCAAGGCAGGCTTGGGAGGTGAACGACCTGCCTTTGTTTCTGACATTCTCACATTCTGTTATTGGAAAATCTATAGATTAGATTAGATTAGATTAGATTAGATTAGATTAGATTAGATTAGATTAGATAAAATGAGATTACGTACAGGATGGTACCTTGAAGGTCTGTTATGGAATGTTGCAGTCAAGAAGCCCAGAGGACTTTGTGACCATCTCTGGGTGAGGTATGTGGGCTGTATTCACGGTGAATCTGGGTCTACCAACAAATGGCCCTCAGGATTTTCTAAGCCTCTGTCATGTCACTATTCAGACTCCAACAGACCAGGGGGAAAAGCCCCAACCTGTTCATCCTCTCCTGCAGCTCAATTTCTCAGGTTCCAGAAAATCCTTGCAAATTTTTTCTGCACCCAATTAAGCTTAGCAACATCCATCCTTTAGCAGTGCCAACCGAATTGTATGCAATTTTCTTAACGTGGCCTCACCAACGTCCTGTAGAAGCGTATTAAGCTACTCCATCTCCTATACTCAAAGTTCTGACTGAACATTAAAACTCTGTCTACCTGCTACTCCACTTTCAAGGAACTATGAACCTGCATCCGTAAGTCTCTTTGTTCATCAACATTCCCCAGGATACCACCCTGCTTTAACTTACCAAAATGCAAAACCCCACTAATGTCTGCATTAAATTCTATCTGCCAGTCCTTGGCCCTTTGTTTGTCAAGGGTTCCGTTGTACCCTGGAATAATCATCACTGTCCACTGCCCCACCTTTTTTATGTTACCTGTAAACCTACTAACCATACCTCCGATAATCACATACAAGTTGTTTATATACATGATAAAAAGCACTGAGCTCAGCACTGAATCTTTCAGCACTCCCCGGCCCACAGGCCTACAGTCTGGAAAACAACGCATTACCTTCAATCCAATTTTGTATACAATTGGTTAGCCTTTCCTGAATTCCATATGACCTCACCTTACTATTCTGTCTACGATGAGTAACCTTATTAAATGCCTTGCTGAAATCTGTGTGAACAATGTATACCACCGTGCCTTCCTCAATCTTCTTCGTCACTTTTTCAAAATACCAATCACATTAATGAGACATGATTTCCATCGTACAAAGCCATGTTGACTATTCCTAATAAGTCCTCATCTTTCTAAATGCATGTAAATTCTGTCCCTCAGAATTCCCTCCAACAATCTCCTCCACACTGGCATTAGGCCGACTGAGTCGATAATTTCTTGTGTTTTTTGAATCGCTGTTCCCTTTTCTAGTCCCATTCTTCCACTAGCCATACACAAAAAAAAATAGATTGGTGATATGGCTAATGATATAGTTCTCAGAGTGTCTCAGGGTCAGTGTTAGGAACAAGTCAGACAGATTTCTTTAATCTGTTAAAACAACATGTATATGACCAAAGTAAAGTTGCTCAAACTATGATGGAAAGAAGAATGACGAGTGGATATTGCAAATATGTACATTGATATTTCCCTTTGAAAAATACTGCAGAACACACACACACACACACACACACACACACACACACACACACACACACACACACACACGTCTGTTTGGTATCAAACTGAAAAGGAAAAGCTCTGCAAAGTTATCTTGAAAGAACGTTGTCCAAGTATTATTCGAACTCATGATCAAAGGAAGAATGAGAGTTTGACCCAAATGCTATTCTACCTATGGAGTCATCAAGTCCTACAGCATGGAGAGAGGCCCTTTGGCCCAAACTGGTTCATGCTGACGCAAATATCCATCCACATTAACCTCTTTTCCTAGCACATGTCACTTGTTGTCGTTTTCTGTCCATGAAATTGTCCAAATACAGTCTAAATAATTTTAATATAAATGCTTCAACCACTTCCGCTGGCAGCTCATTCCCTTTGTGTACCACTCTCTGTGTAAAACAGTTTCCATCAGTTTCCCTTTTATTCTTTCCCATCTCACCTTAAATTGATGCTCTCTAGTCCTCAATTCCCCAACTCTGGGAAAAAAGGTTCAGTCCATTCACCCTATCCATGCCTCTCATAATCTTGAACACTTTTATAAAATCCCCCTCAGTCTTCTACGATCTAAAGAAAAAAAGTTCTCGCTTGTCCAACCTCTTCCTATAATTCATACTATTGAGTCCTGGCAACATCATTGTAAATTCCGTCTGCACACATTTCAATTTAAAAACATCCTTCTGATCGCAACGTGACCAAAACTGAACACAACACTGCAAGTGCAGTCTCACCGACATCCTGTATAACTGCAATATAACTTACCAACTTCTCTCCTCCATGTCCTGACCGTTGACTGCCAGTGAGCCAAAATCCTTCTTCATTGCCCATGTCTACCTGTGACTCCACTTTCAGAGAACGGTGGACCTGAACATCATGGTTCCTCTGCTGAACGACACTGCTTAAGGCCTTACTATTCACCATGAAACTCCTACATTAGTTTGCAAAAAATATTCCTCAGCCCATTTCTCCAGTCGATCAAGATCCTGCTGCAATTTCTGATAAGCTTCCTCACTGTCCACAATACCATCAATTTTAGTCACCTTTAAATTTACTAATCACGCCTTATACATTCTGAAGAATATCATTGAAATAGATAATAAACAACAATGGGTCCAGCACTGACCCTTGAGACATTTCATGTGTTACAGGCCGCCAGTCGGAGAGCATCCTTCTACTATAACCCTCTGTTTACTACCATCAAGCCAATTGTGCATCCAATTTGTCAGCTCCCTCTGGATTCGATGCGATTCTAACCTTCCAGACCAACATATCAAGAGTAATCTTGTCAAAGGCCTTACTGAAAACCATACAGACTATGTCTACTGCGCTACCCTCATCAACATTCCTGGTCGCTTCATCAAAGAACTCAAACAAATTTGTGAGGCATGATCTCCCACTCACAAAGTCATGCAATCGTTCCAGTCTAAAAACAACTATTAATAATAATTATTAAAAGAAATAACAACAAACAATAATAACTAATAGTAAGATGACATTTTCAAAAGACAATAAATTATCCATGGTTTGTGGCGTTGGAACTTGCATCATTGGTGAAGGGCAGAATAGACTTTGTGGAGAAAGTGAGGACTGCAGATGCTGGAGTTCAGAGCTGAAAATGTGTTGCTGGAAAAGCGCAGCAGGTCAGGCATCATCCAAGGAGCAGGAGAATTGACGTTTCGGGCATGAGCCCTTCTTCAGGAAGCGCTTCAGAATGATTCCTGAAGAATGGCTCCTGCCCGAAACGTCATTCGCCTGCTCCTTGGATGATGCCTGACCTGCTGCGCTTTTCCAGCAACACAGAATAGATTTTGTACCTGTGTCATTGAACTGCGTTGAAAAAAAACAAGGGTGGCATGGTGGCTCAGTGGTTAGCACTGCTTCCTCATAGTGCCATGGATCCACGTTTCATTTCAGCCTCGGGTGACTCTCTTTTGGAGTTTGCACATTCTCCCTGTGGTTGTGTGGGTTTCCTCTGGGAGCTTCATTTTCCTAACACAATCCAAGGGTGTACAGGTCAGGTGAATTGCCAACAGCCTTATGTGCATTATTTAGGGGTAAATATAGATTAGGGGCATGGGACTGGGTGGGTTGCTATTCAGAGGGTCGTTGTGGCCTTGTTGGGCCAAATGGCCTGTTTCTATACTGTAGGAAATTGAAAAAAAATAAACTATTTCTCATCAAACCCTGTCTTTCCAAACGTGTGCATATCTTATCCCTCAGAATCTTCTCAAGTAACCTACCTACTACAGATGTTAGGCTTCCTGGTCTATAGTTCCCAGATTTTTACTTTGCTTCCCTTCTTGAAAAATGGCACAACGTTTGCTACAATTCAATATTCTGGAACCTAACCTGCGGCAAACAATGATGCAAAAATATCACGCAAGTCCCCGTAGTTTCTTCTGTAGCCTCTTGCAGTATTCTTGGATGCATCTGTTTAGGACCAGGAGATTTATCCACCTTAATACATTCTAATGCATCCAACACATCCTCTCCTGTAATATTGACTAACCCCAAGATATCACCACGACCTTTGTTAACCTCCCAAGTCTTCTTGCATTTCTCCACAGTAAAGACAGAGGAGAAATATCCATTGAGAATCTCACACACCGCCTATGGTTCTAGACATGCATGTCCAACTTGGACCTTGAGGGGTAATATTCTCATGTAGTTATTCATTTAACTCTAATATACTTAAAGTACCTCTTTGGACTCACCCTAATCTTCTCAGACAAGGCTATCGTTTGCGCCCTTTTCGCCCTTCTGATTTCCTTCTTCGGTAAACTCCTGTATTCCCTGTACACCGCGAGGGATTCCCTTGATCGCAGCTGCATGGACCTCAGCCACACCTCTTTTTTGCCTGTCAAAAGCTCAATATCTTCTGCCATCCAGGATTCCGTCTTCCTGCCAACCTTGCCTTTTACCCTCACAGGAACATATAGACCTTGAACTCCAGCCATTTCACTTTTAAAGGCCTCCCACTAGCCGGAGGTCCCATCACCGCTAAACAAATTCGTCCAACTAACCCCTACAAGCTCCTATCTAATTCCATCAACATTCACTTTTCCCCAATTTAGAAATTGATCTCACAGGCCAGTTTTGTCCTTCTCCATTAGTATTTTAAATCTATGGTCACTAGTCCCAGCCTGCTCCCCCATTGTCACCTCAGTCACCTGTCCTGCCTATTTCTTAGAGTAGGTCAAGTTTTACCGCTTCCTGAATTGCTCCCTCTACATACTGCTTCAGGAAACATTTCTGAACACACTTAATAGATACACCCCATCTCAATCCTTAATTTTATGTAATTCTTTTTCAATGTTAGGAAAATTAAAATCTACGACTATGGCAATCCTATTGGCCCTGCAAGTCTCCCCAATCTCTCTACATATTTTAATTATTCGAAATCCCGTTTACTATTAGGGGTCCTATAGTACAACCCAAATAATACCATCATTCCCTTTTTATTTCTTCGCTTCCCCCACAAATCCTCAATGGATTATCCATTAGTTATTTTATGTCTGATTACTGCTGTGGTACTCTCCTTAATCAAAAATGAAACCCCCCACACCTCCTTCCACCAACTCTGTCTCACATAAAGCACCTGTACCTTGGTACATTAAGCTGCCAGTCCTGTCCCTCCCTTAGCCATATTTCTGTAATGGCTATAATATCGCAGTCCCACGTACCTCTTCACGCACTAAGTTCATCGGCCTTACCTGTCAGCAATCTTACAATGAGACAGATGCAATTTAATCCAACAGGCATTCCTTGCTGCCTGTCGTGTTCCTGCCTAACCTGTCTCTGCACTTTACTGTTTGTGATTACGGTATCTCCTTCCAGCCTCGCACTTGCAACCCTGCTGTTGAGGATCCCACGCCGTCCCCCACGCCAGCCAATCGAGTTGAAACACCCCTTGTAGCACTAGCAAACCTGCCTGCCAGGATATTAGTCCCCTTCCAATTCAGGTACAACCCGCCCTTCCTGAACATGTCACCTCTGCCCCACAAAATATCCGAGTGATCAAAACTCTGAATCCCTACCTCCTGTACCAATTATTTAGCAACGCATTCCTCTGCCATGTCCGCCTGTTCTTACCCTCACTAGCACGGAACACTGGAAGCAAACCGGATATTACCACTGTCGTGGTCCTGCCTTTTATTCTTTTTCCTCGCTCGCTATAATCACTCTGCATGACCTCATCACTACTTCTACCTGTGTCATTTGCACCAATGTGCACAATGACTTCTGGCTGCTCCCCCACCCCGGTGAGAACATTCTGCAGCCGCTCTGAGACATCCTGAACCCTGGCACGTAGGAGGCTATACATCATCTTGGATTCCCATTTGCAGCCATAGAATCTCTTGCCTGATCCCCTCACATATCAAGTCTGAATAATTACTTCTGAAGTTATTCGTCACGCATAACCTTCTGACAATGGGATTGCTTCCTGAAACAGTTGGATTTGGCTGAATTGCTTTGCTTCAGGCATTGGGTGATTCCAATGAATGCTCCATAAGTGGAAAAGACGACTAGGCTTGTTTTCACTCCCACACATTGCTGTGTTGAGCGGCAGGGAAAGAGAATGGAAGCAATAGGCTGTTCGTTCACAGATAGGCTACATTTTTCTATCTGTAAGTTAAATTAGTAATGTTATCAGGCCCCAAACGGGACCATGTGAGCTCTCTGTGAATATTGTCTGAACTATATGACTCCATCACATTCTCGACTCCAGGTCAGTGCATCATTGCTGTTGTCATACACCGAATCAATTCATTAACAATAAATGGCCCTACTTGTTTTGAAGATCTGTTAATAGGTGCCTGCATAATGTAAACATAAGCGTTTGATGATTTCACAATATCTCTGTTAAGATGAATATGTTTTATTCTTAAACAAATACAGAAATTGCTGGAAAAGCTCAGCCTGTCTGGCATCAGATACGAAGAGAAATCAGAGTTCAATTTTTCGGTCGAATGACTTTTCCTTTGAACCTGACTTGTTCCTAAATTATTTCCCCAATTTTATTCTCCCACATAAGAAGAAATATCCATCCGGTATTT
The DNA here is from genome assembly GCF_047496795.1 of Chiloscyllium punctatum. Taxonomy (NCBI): domain Eukaryota; kingdom Metazoa; phylum Chordata; class Chondrichthyes; order Orectolobiformes; family Hemiscylliidae; genus Chiloscyllium; species Chiloscyllium punctatum. Next base: position 135,394 of record NW_027310119.1, on the reverse strand, counting down.
ACCAACTACACTCTTCTCACGATGTTATACGGTCAATAAAACATCTCTCATTCTCAGGTCGAACTGTTCCTTCTCCGTAACGTAATGCCTTCATCACAATAATGAGTAAAGAGAAAAATCTTCGAAACGTTTCCAAAGCAATTTTGTTTTTATCAGTTAAGGCAATTATAACGACACATAATACCTCAGATGTGATCTCAGCAATGCCCTGTACTGATGCCGAAAACATCACTAAGATCAAACACAACACCCCTTACTCGGAACAGAATAATCACCAGCTGCATCTTCAGAGTCATTTGATGTGATTCATGTACTAAGACACACACATCCCTCTGTACCACTCAGTTCTGCATTCTCCTTGCATTTAAATAATTTTCTGCTGTTTTGTCTTTTCCCCAAAACAGAAAATTCCCATCACAAAAATTTACTCTTTTTCTGCTGAAGGTTTGCTCAAAACTGTCCTCTGTCTGTATGCTATTGCTTGATTCTCTGCCCCTCCCCCGTCTGCACCCCATTGCAGATGATCCGCCCTCTCCCCGTCTGTATCCCATTGCAGATGATCCTCCGTCCCCTGTCTGTATCCCATTGCAGACACGCAGCCCTCGCCCAGTCTGTATCCCATTGCAGATGCTCTGCCCTCCCCTGTCTGTATCCCATTGCAGACGATCCGCCCTCCCCCTGTCTCTATCCCATTGCAGACACTCTGCCCTCCCCGTCTGTATCCCATTGCAAACGCTCTGCCCTCTCCCTGTCTCTATCCCATTGCAGATGCTCTGCCCTCCCCCTTTCTGTGTCCTATTGCAGACGTTTTGTCCTTCCCCGTCTCTATCCCATTGCAGACGCTATGCCCTACCCCTGTCTGTAACACATTGCAGACGCTCTCCCCTCCCCCTGTCTGTATCCCATTGCAGACGCTCTGCCCTCCCCTGTCTGTATTCCATTGCAGACGCTCAGCCCTCCCCCTCTCTGTATCCCATTGTAGACGCTCTGCCCTTCCCCTGTTAGTGTATCATTGCATACGCTCTGCCCTCCCCCCAACTGTATTCCATTACAGACGCTCTGCCCTCCCCCTGTTGTATCATATTGCAGACGCTCTGTCCTCCCCCTGTTGTATCATATTGTAGACAGTCTGCCCTCCCCGTCTGTATTCCACTGTAGACGCTATGTCTTCCCTGTCTGTATCCCATTGCAGACGTGCTGCCCACCCCCTGTCTGTGTCTCATTGGAGACGCTCTGTCTCCATTTGACATCTTATTGACTGACTATCCTGATGTATGAGCAAACTGAGCTCCATCCTCTTCATCCAACTTATTAGTGTTGATTGTAATTTGTCGATGACCTCACACAGATCCCTGAAGAATTCCACTAGTTACAGATTGCCAAAAATAAAATGAGTAATGATCGCTTGTCTGTATTTCCTGAGGCTGCCCAAGACACCCCTGCTCCTGCGTAACAGCCTGGGATGGTTATATGGCGTCTTCCTGTGCTGTGTAATTTACTGAAATGATTAGAATACACAATTCTATTCCTGTCTAACCCCATGGCGGTTCATTATGGCCACCCCCTGCTGTATTGTCACGATGCTGACTGGCTCAATGTGATCTTTCTCTCCCTCTGTAACAGCCTCGAAGGGTGAATTGACAGAACAACGAGTGAGGTAGGAGCTGCAGTTGGCCATTCGTCAACTCCAACTTGCTGCTTAGTTTAGAAACATCATGGCTGGTCTGATTGTAGCTGAATACCCCTTTCCTGTCTGTTCCCAATAAACATTGACTCCTCTGTCCATCAAAGGTCAGTCAAGGTCAGCCTTGAATATCCTCAATGACCCAGACTTTACTGCTCCCGGGGGATGAGAACGCCACAGATCGCACAATCCAAAGAAGAAAGGAGCAACCTTATCTCAAATGTAAATGGGAGACCCCTTTAATATAAAAGCGTGTTAACCTCACAGCAAGTCACCTACTCTTTTCAGAAACAAGGGCACAGCAAATAGGAACAAACATATAACATTCAGCCCCTCAAACGTATCCCACAGTCCCATTGACTGTTCAGTCAAGTATTTATCAAACTCAGCTTCTACTGCACCCCTGGAAAATAATCCCGACATCTTAAGGCCACAGACCATAGGGAATTGGAATGAGGCCATTTGGCCCATCAGGTCTACTTTGCAGTTTGATCCTGTCTGCTGTATATCTCAACACAATTTTCCCGCCTTCTCACTTAAATCTTGATCGTGGTTTTAATCTAACCTTTGTCTTAAAGACATGGTTGCATCAGTGTCTCTGTATGTGTGTGCGATCGCGTGTGTGTTTCTGTGTAAATCGGTTTAATGGCAGGAGACAGGGTGATGGTGGATGGTTGTTTCTTGAACTGGAAGCCTGTGGGCAGCGATGATCCAGAGGCAAATTTGTTGGGTCGACTTTTGTTTGTCATTTATATAAATGATCTAGATGAGAATTATAGAAGGTATATCTCGCAAATTTGAGGATGACATCAAGTTTGGGTGTACAGTGGACATTGTTTGTATAATGGTGAACAACGGAAGATTACAAAGAGACCTTCATTAATTAAATCAGTGATTCATAGAGATGTACAACAGGGAAACAGACCCTTCAACTCGTTCATGCCATCCAAATATTCTAAATTAATCCACTCTCATTTGCCAGCATTTGGCCCATATCTCACTAATCATAAAGCCACCCAGTTGCCTTTTAAATGCTGTAATTGTTCCAGCCTCCACCAGTTTCTCTGGCAGCTTATTCCATAGAAGCACCACCCTCTGCAGGAAAAAAAAACATGTTGCACTTCATTGTCTTTCAAATATTCCTCTTCCCACCTTAAACCTATGCCTTCTAGTTTTAGACTCTCCTATCTTGGGGGGAAGGAACCTTGACCACTCACTCTATCCATGCCCTTCATAATTTTATAAACCTCTAGAAAGTGTAAATGTGACTCCAATCAAGACGGTTGGCTGCGCTTTCAGTCATCCTGGGTCTGTAGTCTCAAATTCCATAGTCGTACCTCTTCCTTCGCCACCAAGGCACTTTTCCAAAAATGTTTAATCAACTTGTTCAGACATGTGAAACAGCTCTGTGGGAGTTGAAACGAGAATTTTCGGCGCAGTGATAGATACATTACCATCATTCAGCATTAGCCCCTAAAGCTGCAACATGATGCTCCTATATGTTGTTCATCAGCTTGTTGTAACACGCTGTGACACACTTCCATAGGACATGAATATACTCCACATTCTCCAGAGATACGGGCACTATCAAACATTCATGGACTGGATTCGAATCCAGAGCTCCGGCTCAGAAAGGTGGGCACCATCCATTAAACAACGCCTAAACTATGCCCAGATTTTGGGTCATATTTGAAGTGTATGGATTTATTAAATTCTGGTTAACATTACCAAATTATACAGGGGACAATTCTCAGTGAAAAAAAGTACAAATAATTAGCCTCAACTATAGGATGTTGAGTGAATTCGCTGTACCATTGAGGTAAACTACGAACATCTTTAATTGTTTGGCTATGATTTTCGATTTAAATGTCTTATACCAGTAGTCTGCTATACTAGGGAAATAAATCCTGCAACACACTCTCCACTATGAAGGATCTCGAGTAGATATCAATACTGAACACCAGAGACGAGGAAAGAACACAATTCTGGGCCCAAAACACCTGTCACTATTTCAAATCTCTAACATGTGGCTTCCCTCTTTCTAAAATCATTAATTGATATAAGACAGCTATTTCCTATCCAGCTTTTGCTTACCGACTCCTCCTTCTGCCTGCATAAGGCAAACCAAGCTCTGGGTCTTTGGGAAACTCAAGGCTGGTGTCTGTAGGCCTTCTGGACAGGGGATTGTCGTTTTCATCCGAAGGGGGAGTGTGAGGGGGCAGTAATATCATTCACTGGGCTGAGGTGTGTCAGATGGGGTGTAACCTGGATACATGTGAAGTATTGCATTTTGGTAAAACAAACAAGGGGAGGGCTTACACAATGAATACTAGGCTTTGGTAGTTATATAGGAAAGAGGGACCCGGGGTGCAGGTATAATGCTTTGAAGTCTGTGGTGCAGGGTGTTTCAGGTTACTTCAGTGCTCAGACCTTTGAGTTTAGAAGCTGAGCAGGCATGCTGAGATTGTTCAGGACATTGATAAAGCCTCTTCTGTAGTTCTGTGTGCAGTTCTGTTGTAGAAAGGAGATTGTTAAACTGAAGAGGGTTCAGAAGAGATGTACCAGGATATCACCAGTAACACATCATCTTCTGCCTCAGGAGCCAACAAACACGCGGCATGAACATTGGATCCACTGATTTACAAATTTCCGCTGACCAACCCAGATCCCAGATCCAACCCCCAAACTCACCTCTGCCTTCCAGAGGAGACCTAATACCAAACTTCATTCCCACCGCTCCGGCCCACACTCCCCATCGATCTATCACTATCACCTCCTACCTTCGCTCACCTATTACTTACCTTTCCCCAAGCCTCATCCCATCACCCATTTTCCATTAACCCCCTTTCCCCTCGCCCTGTCCTGAAGAAGGGGTCTGCCTGAAACGTCGACTCTCTTGTTTCTCGGATGTTGCCTGGCTTGCTGTGCCTTTTCCACCGCCATGCTTTACATACTCTGGATTATCAAACAGCTGCAGTCTCCATTATCTCTAAGGTACAATTCCCTGTTAACATAACCATGTCGTTATCTGTTACAACCGCACGTAGTCTTAGGGACATTTTCTTCTCAGATCATGAACGATAAAAGTTCTTTTAACGTTTTACTGATTTTGTAATGCCTGATCAGTGGTTAAAGAAAATACGTTTCAATTTATAAACAGAGAAGCTTGCTCATGTTCTAATAAACCTCTGGCATTGCTCCCATATCCAAGGCAGATTGAATGCTGACACATGATTGATCTACCAGCCCTAACATTTGTTCCCTCTGTCACCCCCACATATCCCACCCAGAATGCGTAAATTTTAATTATACCTTTTTATTTTAATTTTAATAAAAAGTAGTGAATTGAAATAGGTTAACTGGAGATATTTGTTCAGCGACTGAGATTGATCTCAGTCTCCGTGGATCCTAAATATGTCACTGGAGAACTTTCCTCTTCTATTAATGAGGGAATCAGTTCAATGTGTTATCCCATTGTATCAGCGGGAGTATCACCGACAGCACTAACAGGGATCAGCTGATCTAGAGAGAGGGGAAGGAGAGATCAGAATCTGAGAACATTAGACTGGAATGTCCCAACAATGGATCAGAATCTGAGAACATTAGACTGGAATGTTACAGCAATGGGCAGGAGTTTATCCGAGGGTCTTTACTTGATTTCTCAACCTTGGTTCTCATTAACATTGCGGTTCTATGGTGTACTGATGGTTATTCAAAATGGTTACTATCCCATCCTCATTATAGTTGGTGTTCCTGGTAATTCATTCTATCTGTTCATAAAGCCAGGTTGGACTGAATTGCTGCTCGTATTATTTAAAATTTAGAAAGGTGGACGTCAATATTTTCAATTCCAATGAAATATTCCATTCCTCACAAATTATAACGTGCAAATTACTCATGACAAATTGCTCACCAATATGCGAGGAGGAACCAGACTCTTCTCAAACTCCATAATACTTCTAGCCTAGCACAGATCAACATTTCTATAACTTCACCACTCACCATTTCTGTCCAATGTCACCACCATGATATCCCCGTCTCCTCCTCAGCCTCAGAACCATCAATTGTGCCGTTGTTAAACCTGGATACAGCTTATCAAGTCCTTTCTAACCACATGTGATTGGCAGAATAATTGCTCTTGAGTATGTTGAACTTGTTCACTGCACAGATTCTGTCAGACAGGCAGACACTGCATGCAACTTAAATCATTGACACATAATCTTGAGGGACAGAATAGTAATCTGTTGATAACTCAATAAGGAAATTGATGTAATTGAAGTGAAAACATCATCATTTGTGATAAAAAGGGCCCATCTGCTTACTTCCTGTCCTTCAGAGAAGTCAATGGTTATTCTTCCCCAGTCATGTCTGTGCAAACCCACATCAATGTGTTTTACTCTTTACTGTGCTGTGGAGCAGCTGAACAAGGCACTCAGTTCAAGATCTGTATAACATGCTGGCCTTGTCAGGGCTGCACACATCCCGTGAGGGAAGAACTAAAGTAAAGTTAGCTCCCTTCCTCTGCCTGTTTTCCTTATTTCTTCACTTAATTTCCATTCAGGTAGGTGACCATTCCCTATTTCAAGTGCAATCTTTCTGACTGAATCTCCCCAAGAGTGATGTTCATCTCGACAGGCACCTTTGATGCTGGATTTACTGATGTTGACATACAGATGTAAGGAACTTTAAATTCCACATCGATGGCAGTGCATAGAGACGGAATGGGTTTTTATGTCATAATAAAGATACGGAGACCGTAAGTGTGGGAAAGGAATTATAATGGTCATCACTGAGAGTGTGTTTGAGACAGTATTTGGGGTATTATGGACAGATTTTTTATCCTGAGAACGCATGATCTCATTGCTCTAGAGACAGTGTCAAGGAATTACACCAGAATAATCCCTGAGCTGATGGTAAAAGAGGAGTGAGTGAAGGTTAATCTGTAGCACTGTCAGAGAATAAGAGGTAATTGCTTTGAACCTTGATGGTGATGGGCAATCACCCATTATGTTCGACACAGGCACTAAGAAGATGATAAATTCCATAGCTTGTATTTTTATTTCACTCGGGATGCATGATTCTGGATATTTAAGTGCCTCTGAGGATAAAAACCTCAGTCAAATCCTGCCTTGATATCGGAGTCAATCCCTCTTACCTGAGCAGGTCAGTTAACCACTATTGTTAATGTTAATACGTGATGGTGTCTGTGTGGAGAGGGTTTTCTTCTCATAGAGGGTAGTGAAAGTCAGGAATTCTCAAGTATAGAACGTTAGGGGAGCTAGATCACTGCAAGTATTTAAAGAGGAGGTAGATGGAGTTTTAACCCGTCAGAGAGCTGAGGGGAGGGAAGAATTGGGCATTAAAGATGAGTTAATGCCAACAGTGGGTCAGACATGATTGCATACAATGGCATGAGCATCGGAATTATCTACTCCAGTTTCTTATGCTCTCATATTCTGTCATTGGAAAGTGAATGGTTGTAATTTACCTAGAAGTGCTGTTATTGAATGTTGACGACAGTGAGAGAAAAGTATCTGGTGAGCCATCTCTGGGCGAGATATCGACCCGAAATTTACAGTGAATCTGGGTCTACAACATGACCAACAAATGAAGCACGAGTTGCAGCGAGGAGACACTCTGTAAAGAGGTGAGAGGCCTCCTTTGTATCAAGCCTGGATTTCCCATCACATTTTCCAACCAACACCAAATCACCCAGTGTTGAGGGACTGAATGATATCCTGTAATACTGTGGACCAGATATTTGGAGCAAGTGGTCTCTATCTACTCCTGTTCTGGTGGTATTAAAGACTGAATGGAACATAGGAACTGAGAACTGAGGAGCAGCAGTGGGTCATTAGACACTTTGTCATTGCTCGAACAGACAGTAAGATCGTGGCTGATCTGAGCGTGGTCTGGGCAGCACTTTTCTGTCTGTCCACAATTTTCCTCCATTCACCTGTCTGTCAAATGTTGCAAAACACAACTTTGAATAAATGCAAGCACCCAGCCACAATACTAGGGAACTGCACAAAGTCAAAGTACACAGGCAGCAGAATTCTGGAAGGCAAAAGGCAGTGGTCTAACAGTCTTGTTCCCATCCAATTAATTCCGCTGCAGTTCATCATTTTTTTATTTATGCATGGAATGTGGGTGTTGTTGATAGGCCAACATTTATGGGCCATGTTTAATTATGCTGGAAGTGGTGGTGTTGAGCTGCCATCTTGGGAATAAACTTCTAGGGAAGAGAATTCCCATTTGAACAGGCCCGTGAGAATTTCTCATTCCTGCTCTGACCAATGTTGGAGAGTCCCTGCTTCCTTTTCCAGCACCACTTTTCCACTGGTTTAAATAAATCTGAAGTGTAACCTAGGTCATTTTCTCGAAAAATGTGAGACACGGAGTCACACACGTACAGATACATACACAATCGCACATGTCTGAAGATGATAAAGAATAAGGAATGGTTTCCAGAGTTTCATAGTATTTTTACTCATATCAAATGGAAAAGAGATAATGTGTTCCAACTGCTATTCTGTCTCTGACGTTATTGTACTCAAACAACCTGCTGGGATGAGACGTCTTCCTGGAACAGTTGGATTTGGCAGAATTTCTTTTCCTTCAAGCGGTGGAGTGATTCCCATGAATCCTCAATAGGAATCCTCCACGCTTGTTAAATATGACTCAGGGATTTTTTTAATCTCACACTTTGCTGTCAGGAGGGACAAAGTAAGAGAACGGGAGCATCAGACTGCAGCTTACCACCATAAGATCATCGAACATAGGAACAGAAATGAGGCCATTGAGCCCAACAAGTCTGATCCACCATTCAATTATGCTGACAAGTTTCTCAACCTCATTCTCCTGCTTTCTCCCTGTAACCCTTGATCCCTTTGATACTCCAGAAGCAAACTATCTCTATCTTAAATATACTCATTGATCTGACCTCCACTGCCTTATGTGGAAATGAATTCCATAGATTCTCCACTCTCTGGCTGAAGACATTTCCCCTTACCTCCTTTCTTAAAGGATCTCCCTTTACTCTAAGTTTGTATCCTTGGGTCCTAGAATGTCCTACCAATGAAAGTCTTCTCAATATCCACACTGTGCAGGCCATTCAGTATTCTGTATGTTTCAATTAGATCCACTCACATCCCTCTGAACTCCATCAAGAACAGACCCAGAGTCTTCAAACATTCTCATATGTTAAGCTTTTCATTCCTGGGACCATTCTCGTGTACCTGCTGTGAACCCATTCCAAGGTCAGCACATCCTTCCTGAGACATGGGGCTCAAAACAGCGCATAGTACTCCACATGTGGTCTGACCAGAGCCTGATAGAGCCTTAGAAGTACATCCCTGCTTTTACATTCAAATCCTTTCAAAATAAATTCCATCACTGCATTTGCCTTCCTAACCACTCACTCAATCTGCAAGTTTTCATTGAGAGAAGCCTGGAGTAGAACTCCCAAGTCCCTTTGCACTTCAGACATCTGAATTTTCTCGGTAGTCCATGTTTTTATTCTTCCTACCAAAATGCATGTTCCCACAATTTCCCAGTTTGTACTCCATCTGCCACTTCTTTGCCCATTATCCAAACCTACCCATATCCTTCTTACGTCTCCCTGCCTCTTCGACGTTACTTGTCCCTATACCTTTGCATCACCTTCAAACTTAACCAGAATGCCTTCAGCTCCTTCATCTGGATGATTAATGTATAAAGTGAAACGTTGTGGTCCCGACACTGAACCTTATGGAACACCACTTGTCATCTGGCTGTCATCCTGAGAAGCCAAATTTCTATCCATGCTAGCACTTTGCCTCTAATACCATGGGCCCTTGCCTTACTCCGTAGCCATTGTCAAAGACCTTCTGAAAGTCCTGGTGGATGACATCCATTGGCTCTCCTTGTTCTAAGCTGCTCGTTACATCCTCAAGGTTTTCTAGCAGATTTTCCAGGCATGACCTCCCCTTGATGAAACCATGGTAACTTTGTTCTATTTTACCGTCCACATCCAATTATTCAGAAATCTCATCCTTCACAATGCATTCCAGGATCTTACCCAGAGCCAAGTTTTGATTAGGCAGTCTGTGATTTTCCTTTTTTTTTGCTTTACTCCCTTTTTAAACAGGGGTATCACGTTAGCGATTTTCCAGTCCCTGATTCGAGAGATTCCTGAAAGATCACCACCAACGCCTGCACTGTTTCATCAGCTATCTGCCTTAGAAATCTGGAGTGGAGTCCATATGGTCCAGGTGATTTATTTACCTTCAGGCCATTCAGTTTTCCCAGCGCCTTCTCCTGGGTGATGGCCACCTTATTCAGGTCTGTCCACTATGTCTTTTCAATGTTTGGGATATTACTCGTGTTTTCAACCGTGAAGACTGACACAAAGTAATTTTTCAGCTCCTCAGCCATTTCCTTGTTCCACATTACTATCTCTCCTGTGTCAATTTCTAGCGATCAGATGCCCATTTTTGCCTCTCATTTACCCTTTCCTTATCGAAAGAAGCTCTTCCAGTCTTTTTTTTATATTTAATCTTCTCACTCCTTACTTGTGTTATTTTGTTTGCTCTCAGTTGTTCTTTGCAAATGTTACGACATGGTGGTGAACGCCTCTATTAATTAAACCAAACACCCAGGAAAGCTCAACTCACCTCGAAATCTGTTAGAATATGAATAACAGAGAACTCCCAAGTTCCACTATTTAAAGAAAATAACGCCAAGTTATTTTTAACTGTAAATGTGAACATTACACCACAACTATTTATAACTTTATCCAGCCCCCCATCCACACAACTGCCCCCAACTCTGCAACAATATGCTGTTTCAATTAGACACTTATGAAGATTACATCAACTTAATTTCACAACCACACAGCCACTGCCGTCCTCTGTGATGTTACTCTCCTGGCTGCTGAATTCCCTGGGTCGTCGTATTTCTGTTTATTGTGAATATGTTTCAGATGAAAAAATATATATGATTAGTGAGTATTTCCTCATTTCTTGCGAAGCAAGATGGTTGATGCCCAGGCTTCTTCCATCTCGATGGCATCTGCTACCTCCCCAATTTTCAAAATGTTCCCATTTTTATGTCCCCAGCATCACATTGTCTCACTGTTTCAATGTTGGCAAAACAATAAATTCAATCTCGATTTGCTTTCAGTGACAGAGAGAGTGAAGGAATGAGGGTGTTGCATGCAAAGGTGAAACTGATGTAGCAAGAGCCGTGTTCGGGGGCTGGTGCTGTAACATATATAGAGAGTGTGAGGGAGTAGAGTGAACAAGGAGACATTTGTCCTGGCCGAGCGGGGAAGGTTACTGATGCTTGTCCTGTATTAATGGGCAATTCTTCAGATCATCTCACCATTGGGGTGAGCCTCCCCAATGTCTTGTCCACGTCTATTACTAATAACACCACAGAGCACATCCCTCAGTTTCTTCAGAATATGTTTGCATGGATCTTGCAAACGACAAGGAGGAACAAACATTCGTCCCCTTCATATCTAAACCAAAACTGTTGTGCATCCGATTCTTTGGAAATTAGATATGCAAATATCGTAGGTGCTGCAGTAATATTGGATGATCGAAAATTGCATCTAAACTGCGTTAACTAAATGATTCCTAATGCTGTGAAAAATCTATTTCATGTGTATATGGGGTCGGCTGAAGAGTGTGTTGTGAACCAAAGTAGAGAGCAGGTTATTTCGGGTGTGGTGTTGTGTGGTCAGAAGGACTAATTACTTACCGTGCACTGAGGCAGCTATTGGGCAATCGTGACATTAATATGTTGTATTTTACACGGCGCCTGCAAGCAATATAGAATGTTTGAACGTTACAGTCAAATATCATGGAAACCCGAAGACTAGAAGGTCAAGTGAATTGGAAAAATACAATATGACATTTAGTGTGAGACAAACAATGGTTGTCAGTGATAGAAATACTGTAAAGTCTGAAAAATACGTACATATCACTAAGTTACAAACACCAAAGAAAGGGAAGGTGACTCATTAATCGTTTACATAAGAAATTTATGATTGCATTAAATCTAAGGAAGCAGCTTTAGAAGAATTACAGATATTGTGGAAACCTGAACATTCTGAGAGATTTACGTTTCTGAAAGTAAGGAAGGAGAAAGTGTTAAGGAAATCAAAAAGAACATGAATACAAACAAACAGGAAACACAAAGACTGCTAACATCTACGATTCATGTACCAAAGCTTATGGATTGGTGTATAATCCAAAGTAAGGCCAAATGTGGAAATTTTTAAGGTATAGGAGAATTTATTATGGGGAACAAAGAAATGGCAGAGAAACTAACCAGCTACTTTGCATCTGTCTTCATGGAGAAAGCGCCAGGAAACCTCCGTGTAAAGTGATCACATGGGAATTGTGGAACTAAAGACATAAAGTCCATTCATATCAGCAACAAGGTAGTACTTGACAATGGAGCTAGATTGATCATTGCTAAGTCTGATGGGCCAGATATACTTCATATCAAAATGTCAGAAATTAATCAGCATACTAATTGAACTGTTGGTGACTGTATTTTATTTTCTTGCAAATCCTGCAAAGGTCATAGCCATTGTAGATAAATGAAAGGTAGTAAACATGATCCATCGATGTACACAAGGAAGAAGAGATAATGTGGAGGACCGCAGACCAATTAATTTGACATATGTAGGGAAAGAGTTGGAATCCATTATATAAGAAGTGGTATTGGGTACTTAGAAATGAACAGCAAAATTGCAGAGAATCACAATGCATTTCTGTCACAGAAATCATGCCTGAGAAAATTCGGAATTATTTGAAGTTGTTTCTTGCAGCATAGACCATTGACAACCAGTGGAACTAGTGTATTTGGATTTTCAGAAGTCTGGGCGGGAAAAATGTCTGGCTGTAACAGCTGCTCCTTTTTTGAGGTATTTTAGGTGTTGGAGGTGATTTCCTCGAATTCCAGGAGCAGCAATTACTGTTTTGTATGCTCTTGCATTATTTTGGAACTTTGGTAAAAAAGGTCAAACAAACAGCAGTTTAAAGAGGGAGGAAACAGACAAAGGAAGCACATGGTGAGGGGAAGAAACTGACAGGACAGCCCACCTGCAGAGTTACTGCCTTTGCTGTTTGAATTCATGTATCGCTGGATATCAGAGTGTGTCCAGGAAAATTAGCAAACAGTGAAATTTACAACTAGTTTGGAGGAACTGTTTGAGCAACGTTCCCAGCCATATAGTGGATTGTTTTAACTGTGTCCTACAGAAAGTCTGCAGAAGTGAGTAGAGTGGATTATTCCTTAATTATATCTTTTTGAGATATGTCTCTTGATTAATCTTAAAATATAAGCCATAAATATTAATATAGCCTTGGGCAGTGTTTTGTAGAGGAATGAGCCAGTTTTCTTTTTCTTGGTCTGTAGATTGTGAAGGAGCACAAACGGCCTTAGTAGAATCATATGCGCTTTTTGTCAGATGTGGGAGTTTAAGGAGGATTTAAAGGTTACTGCGGATTATATCTGCAAAAATGCTTCTGCTTGTGAATAGTATCAGATCGAATGGATCGAATGGAGAGACAGTTTAAGACAATGAAGAATTGGTAACAGCAACAGTATGTGATGGATGGCAGTTATAGGAAGGGGGGATACAGTTACAGATATAGTTACAGAGATGGGTTAACTCCAACAAAGGCAAGCTAATGAAGTAGCTAGTGCAGGAGTCTTCTGTGGCTGTCCCGATTTCAAACAAATAGACTGTTTTGGAAAATGTAGCGGGTGATGGATACACACGGGAACGTAGCACAAACAGGTAAGTTTGTGGTATGGAGACTGGCTCTAATGCAACAAGGGATACGTCGGATTCCACGAGGTCAATTGTGTTAGGGGACTCGCTATTCTGAGGTACTGTCAGACGGTTCTGTGGACAGCAGAAAAATAAGCAGATTGGTGTGTTGCATCCCTGGTACCAGGATCAAGGATGTCTCAGAAAGGGTGCAGAATGTTCTCACGGGGGAGGGGCCAGCAAGAGGTCATTGTCCAAATTAGAACCAACAACATAGGAAGGGAAAAATTTGAGATTATGGACGGAGATTGCATGTTATATGCAGAAATTTAAATAAGAGGTTCTTGAGAGTAGTAATATCTCGATTAGTCCCGGTGCTACGAGTTAGTGAGGACAGGAATAGAGGGATAGCACAGATGAATGCATGGCTGTGGAGCTGGTGTATGGGAGAAGTATTCACATTTTTTTATCACTGGAATCTCTTTTAGGGTAGAAGGAACCTGTACCAGAAGAACGGATTGTATCTAAATTGGAAGGGGACGAATATACTGGCATGGAGATTTGCTTCATCTGCTCGGGAGGATTTAAGCTAGTAAAGGTGGGGGGGGGGGGGGGGTGCTGGGAGCAGGGAGATAGTGAGGAAATAGATCAATCTGAGATTGGTACAATTGAGAACAGAAATGAGTCAAACAGTCAGGGCGGGCAGGTTCAAGGTACGACTAATAAATTAAACTGCATTTATTTCAATGCAAAGGGGCCGAACAGGGAAGGCAGATGAACTCAGGGCATGGTTAGGAACATGGGATTGGGATATCATAGCAGTTACAGAAACATGGCTCAGGGATAGACAGGACTGGCAGCTAAATGTTCCAGGATACAAATGCTTCAGGAGAGATAGAAAGGAAGGCAGGACAGGAGGGGGAGTGGAGTTTTTGATTAGAGATAGCATTACAGCTGTACTGAGGGAGGATATTCCTGGAAATACATCCAGGGAAGTTACTTGGGTAGAACTGAAAAATAAGAACCGGATGATCGCCTTATTGGGATTGTATTATAGACTCCCTAATAGTCAGAGGGAAATTGCGAAACAAATTTGCAAGGAGATCTCAACTATCTGTAAGAAAGTAGGGTGATTATGTCAGGAGATTTTAACTTTCCAAACCTAGACTGGGACAGCCATAGCGTTAAGAATCTAGATGGAGAGGAATTTATTCAGTGTGTACAAGAAAATTTTCTGATTCAGTATGTGGATGAAGCTACTAGAGAAGTGTAAAACTTGACCCACTCTGGGAAAATAAGGCAGGGCAGGTGACTGAGGTGTCAGTGGAGGTGCACTTTGGAGCCAGCTACCATAATACTTTTAGATTTATGATAATTATGGAAAAGGATAGACCAGATTTTAATTTTGAAGTTCTAAATTGGAGAAAGGCCAATTTTGACAGTATTTGGCAAGAACTTTCAAAATCTGATTGGGGGCAGATGTTCACAGGTAAATGGACGGCTGGAAAATGGGAAGCCTTCAGAAATGAGATAACAAGAATCCAGAGAAAGTATATTCCTGTTAGGATGAAAAGAAAGGCTGGTAGTATAGGGATTGCTGACTAACTAAAGGGTTTGATTAATAAAAAGAAGGAAGCATATGTCAGGTATAGACAGGATAGATCGAGTGTATCCTTCGAAGAGTATAAAGGCAGTAGCAGTATACTTAAGACGGAAATCAGAAGGGCAAAAAAAGGACATGAGATAGCTTTAGCAAGTAGAATTATGGAGACTGCAAAGAGTTTTTACAAATACATTAAGGACAAAATCATAACTAGGGAGAGAATAGAACCCCTCAAAGATCAGCAAGGCAGCCCTTGTGTGGAGCTGCAGGAAATGGGGGAGATACTAAACGAGTATTTTGCATCAGTATTTACTGTGGAAATGGATATGGAAGATATAGAATGTCAGGAAATAGATGGTTACACGTTAAAAAATGTCCATATTACAGAGGAGGAAGTGCTGGATGTCTTGAAACGTGTAAAAGTGGATAAATCCCCAGGTCCCGAACAGGTGTACCATAGAACTCTGTGGGAAGCTAGAGAAATGATTACTGGGATTCTTGCTGAGACATTTGTACCGTTGATAGTCACAGGAGAGGTACCAGAAGACTGGAGTTTGGCAAACGTGGTGCCACTGTTTAAGGATGGTGGTACGGACAAACCATGGAACTATAGGCCAGTGAGCCTATAGTTGTTGAAGGGCATCCTGAAGGACAGGATGTACATGGCTTTGGAAACACAAGGACTGATTAGGGATAGTCAAAATGGCTTTAACCATGGGAAATCATATCTCACGATCTTGATTGAGTTTTTTGAAGATGTAACGAAGAGGGCAGAGCGGTAGATATGATCTATATGGACTTCAGTAACGCGTTCGACAAGATTCTCCATGGGAGACTGGTTAGCAAGTTTAGATCTCACAGAACACAGGGACAACTAGCCACTTGGATACAGAACTGGCTCAAAGTTTGAAGACAGAGGGTGGAGGTGGAGGGTTATTTTTCAGACTGGAGGCCTGTGACCAGTAGAGTACCACAAGGATCAGTGCTGGTTCCTCGATTTTTTATCATTTACATAAATGATTTGGATGCGAGTGTAAGAGGTATTGTTAGTAAGTTTACAGATGACAACAAAATTGGAAGTTGTAGTGGACAGCGAAGAGAGTTACCTCAGAGTACAACAGGATCTTGATCAGATGGGCCAATGGGCTGAGAAGTGGCAGATGGAGTTTAATTGAAATAAATGCGAGGTGCCGCATTTCGGGAAAGCAAATTTTAGCAGGACTTATACACTTAATGGCAATGTCCTTGGTGTGTTGCTGAACAAAGAGACCTTGGAGTGCACGTTCATGGCTCCTTGAAAGTGGAGTCACAGGTAGGTAGGATAGTTAAGGTGGTGCTTGGTATGCTTTCGTTTATTGGTTAGAGTATTGAGTTTTGGAATTGGGAGGTCATGTTGTGGTTGTACGGGACACTGGTTAGGCCACTGTTGGAATATTGCATGGAATTCTGGTCTCCTTCGTATTGGAAATATGTTGTGAAAATTGAAAGGGTTCAGGAAAGATTTACAAGGATGTTGACAGGGTTGGAGAATTTGAGGTATAAGGAGAGGCTGTACAGTCTGGGGCTGTTTTCCCTTGAGCGTTGGAGGCTGAGGGGTGACCTACTAGAGATGTACAAAATTGTGAAGGGCATGGAGAGGATAAATGGTGAAAGTCTTTTCCCTGGCGTCGGGGAGTCCAGAACTAAAGGGCATAGGTTTAGGGTGAGGAATGAAGCATGTTGGGTGGCACAGTGGTTAGCAATGCTCCCTCCCAACGCCACGACACTCAGGTTCAATTCCTGCCTCAGGCTCTGTGGACATTGCACATTCTCCCTATGTCTGCGTGGGTTTCACCCACAAACCAAAAAAGTGCAGGCTAGGTGAATTGGCTATGCTAAATTGCCTGCAGTGTTAGGGTAGGGGGATGGATCTGGGTGGGTTGCGCTTTGGCGGGTCGCTGTGCACTTGTTTCCACTCTTTAAAAAATCTAAACGTGAAAGAGACCTAAGGGGCAACTTTTTCACACAGACGGTGGTACGTGTATGGAATGAGCTGCCAGAGGATGTGGTGGAGGCTGGTACAATTGCAGCATTTAAAAGATATTTGGATGGTTATATGAATAGGAGGGTTTGGAAGGATATGGGTCGGGTGCGGGCAGGTGGGACTAGATTGGGTTGGGATATCTGCTAGACATGGACGGATTGGACTGAAAGGACTGTTTCCATGCTGTACATTTCTATGCCTCGAAAACTCACAGAGTGAGTTCATAAATGCAATTAGTGTGAATGGTATTTGGAGCAATACATGTAATTGGAAAGTTAAAGTTAGGTTGGAGTTTGTTTAAAGGGATAGGAATATAGAGGTAAAGACATCATGAAACAGTTGCATAGAGTGTTGATGAGACTGTACCTGAGGTATTGAGTGCAGTGTTGGTGACCTAATCTAAGAACGTTTACACTGATCACAGAGGACGTGCAATGGACATTCTCCAGATTAATTCCTGAGATGACAAGATTTCCATGGGGAGATTTGTCTTGCGGCCTCTCCAGTTTCAAAGCATGAGAGGTGATCGCAGTGAAATTTCAAAAATCTATGCTTCATGTGATGAGGTGGAAATAAACCGGATGTTTCTCTAGCTGTATACTCTATATTTAAGGCAGATAATGACAGGATAAGGGTTATGCCATTTAAGACCATAACAAGGAGGAAATTCTTCCCTCGGAAGGGACTGACTAACACAGGGGCATGGAAGCCTGTTGGCAGGGCAAGATTAAGGAGAATCCCCAGATATTCTTCACGTATATCAAGTGGAACAGAACAACCAGAAAACATGTACGGCCTATTAGTGACTTGGCAAGTTGTATCCCAACTCAACTTCATGGTAGAAGGGTGTTTGTGTGACTGGAGCCCAATTTCCCCGGTGTACGGCAGAGATCAATGCTGTGTCGTTTATTGTTTGTAGTATTCATAAGTGATGTGAATGTGAAGCGGGTGGGGAAGTGTGATAAGTAGGTTTGTGTTTGACACAAAGATTTGCCGGTGGTTGGCAGTGAGGGGGAAGGTCTTATGTTACAGGAAGATACAGATGGAATGGTCAGATGGTCAGATCAATGGCAGATGGAATGTAACCCTGATATATATGAGGTGATATAGTTTGGAATAAGGAACCAGATAGGGGAGTACTCAAAGAATGGCATCACACTAGGGAGCTCAGAGAGTGCTTCTCCACACATCCCTGAATGTGACTGGATATGATAATGGATGAGTTCTGCATGGCTGTAGATAAAGCCTTTATTCATTGACCCAGAGATTATACAAGTTTTGTATAGCACTTTGGTAAGGCCAAATGAAATATTGTGTGCAATTCTGGGAGCCACATTACAAGAAGGATGTGATTGTACTGGATGAGGTGCAGAAGAGATTCACCAGGATGTTCCCTGTGATGGACCATATGAGCTGTGGAGAGAGGCTGGATAAGCTCGAATTATTTATTTTGAAGCAGAGGAAGTTGGGTGGGTAAGTATTTCAAGTTTAAGATTACAAGAGGCATGGACAGGGTGAATAGACAACAGCTGTTCTTTTTATTCAAAGTTTCAGCTTCCTTACAGTCTGAAACCAGGGAATGGAGAATGGGAACAGAGAAACATGACACAGCTACTCCACTTCTGTCTTCACAGAAAAAGACATAAACAAAGCCTTCCCAGCAATAGGAGAAAACCTGAGTCTGAGGAGAAAATGATGTAGAATGAAACTAGTAAATAAACTAATTTGGAGTAATTATTGGAACTGAAAATAATGGGCATAGCAAAAAATTAACGCACATTGATAAAATGGGAAAAATATTTGAGAAACTGACTGGTAGATTGATTACAGTAAAAAACAGTAGAGGCACTGAACTTGGATTTTCAGCAAGAATTTTAATAGAGTCCCAAGCCCAGTTTGCAAAGTAAAAGCACATGGGATAGGGGGTAATATATGGACATGGTGTTAAAATGGGAATGTTGACAGGAAACAATGAGTAGGAATAAATGGATGGTTTTCAGTTTGGAAGGCTCATGAGGCATCGCAATGATTGGTGCTGGGGCGCCAGATATTCACAATACATCTCAAACATCTCGTTGAGGGAATCAAATGCAAAGTTTCCAAGAACTAGGATTTTGAAAAGTGAGGAGGATGTAAAAAAAACTTCAAGGTACATGAAACAAATGGAGTGAATGATTAAATATGTGGCAGATGGAGAGCAGTGTGGATAGGTATGATGTTGTCTACTTTGTTGGGAAACGCTAAAATTCCAACCAACCATTGGAAAAGGGAGTGGATGAGAAATGTCGATCTATGAAGGGAACTGCACTTTTCTTCTGTTATTGTTTGGACAGACATCTGAGTTCCATGCAGGGCAGTGAGTTCTGAGGACAGAGGCCAATACAGGGAATACATTAGCACACAGACCAGTTTATGCAGACCCACCAAGTGGGGAGCTGTAACATCAAAAAGTATCTGGGATTCCCCTGTACACCAGTCACTGAACGCAAAATTGCAGGAAGAGAAAGCAGTCAAGAAGATAAATGGGGTGTTGACCCTCATTTCAGGGGGACTTGAGTCCAGGAGTAAGGGTGTCTCAGTGGAACTGTACAGGACCTTGGTGAGACCTCAACTCGAACATTGTGCAGTGTTGTGTGCAGTTTTGGTCTCCCTACCTAATAAAGGACAAACCTGACATTGAGGGAGAGCAGTGAAGGATGACCAGACTGATCTCTGGGATGACAGACCTTTTGTGGAGCAGAGTTTGGGGCGACTGGACCTGTATTCCTTGGGGTTTAGGAAAATGAGTGGCGATCTCAGTGAGATATATAAAATACCGACAGGGTTAGATAGATTGGAAGCAGTGATGATAATTCCCCTGGCTGGGACGTCTAAAACAAGGGGCCATGGTATTAGGTACAGACAGGTCACATTGCATTTAGATACGAATAAATGTCTGCACTCAGAGACTGGTGAACCTGGGAATTCTCTCTCACATAAGGCTGTGGAAGACAAGGCACTGAAGACTAATAAGGATGTCTCGACACTGAAAGGATGGGGGAGAGAGCAGGAGTATGGTGTAGAAATAAAGGCTCAGCCATCATTATCTTGAATTGGATAGCAAACTCGACAGACCAAGGGGACTACCGCAGTTCCTATTTTATAGCTTCACAAGGTTAATCACATTAAGGGATGTGTACAGTGTGTGGGGAAGTGCATTGAGGAGATGTTCAGATATGAACTAGAATGGGGCAGGCTCAATGTGCTGTATGGCCTATTACATTCCCGATGTTTCTGTGCGGTCTGTGGGAAAGCTCTGTAAATGTTGTCACACGTTCACAAATGTTAGGAATGAGGTCTCTGCAGGGTCAACAGGACTGTGTTTCCAGTTCCCTTTTCCATACTGAGGCTGGGGCTGGTTGTTCTGTCAGGTTTTATCCTTTAAGACCCCGGAACAGTTTGATACAATAGAGTGTCTTGATTGGCCTTTTCAGAGACCATTGAAGAGTTTATCACATGTCTGTGCGTCTGGAGTCACTTTTAGGCCAGACCAGGAAAGCACGGGAGATTCACTTCCTGAAAGTACATTGGGGAAGGAAATTGGTGGTTACAATCGACATTGACATCAAGGCTATTGTTACTGACACCAGATTTGCGATCTCGATATTTTATTAATTGTTTTTAACTTCCACCAGCTGCCAGAGCATTAGCCTGGTCTGGATTATTAATCCAGTGACTTTTCCAAAACAACACCATCTCCACATGGGGACCGATCAGAAACCACACTGAGCAAGATTATGTCTGTGCTGCTTGACAGTTCTATCAAAATGAACTCCCAATTTGACTATCGTGATGAGACTGAGAGGGTTGTAATTGGTCAGATTGTAATTATTCCCCGACACTGAGTAATTTTCCACATTGCCAGGGACATTTCAGACTTGGAGCTGGAAGGAAACTGCTTCCCCAGGGGCACGGCTTGTTGTACAGCACAAGTCTTCAGTCCTATTGCAGGAATGGGGTCAGGGCTCATTGCCTTTGCCGTCTCTACAGTGTTCAGCTGTTTCTTCATGTCACGTTTCTTCATGTCAATTGGTTGAAGACTGATCTGTGATTCTGTGGGCATCATGATGACGGTGAGTTGAATCATCGACTCAACACCCCTGGCTAGGATGGTATAGATACTATTTCCTTGTCTTTTACAGAGATGGGCAGAGTTGATCCATTGATAGACTGGGAATAATTGTGGAGCCCTCTCCATCAGTCAGTTGTTTAATCGTCTATCACGATTTTTGGCCAGATGTGGCAGGCTGCAGAGTTCGATCTGGGTGTATTGACCTTGTGACAATTTCGCTCTCTCTATCATTAGATTTGGTTTCATTTGATTTGATAGGAGTCATTGTTGCATGTATGTAAGTAGAGTGAAACTCTTTGTTTATACACAGTTCTGGCAGATCATAGTGAGAGTTGGAGCTCCCTTTTTCTAGAGATTTGGAGTGGCTGAAATTTAAAAGTCTACTTCAGCTGTCTGTTTTTGAAGAGCCACAAAATAGCCAGAAATTAAAATAGATTGCTTCAGCATTAGTGAAAAAAGGGCCTTTCAGAAGGGAATTATTCCAAAGCAAAAGAAAGGATAATCTGATTCGTAAGATTCTGAAACATGCCAACATAGTGATAAAGAAATTTCTTTTTTAAAGAATTGATGATATTTAAGAGAACACAGATAAAATAATGAAATTGTAGCACAAAAACTTTGAAGAATCATTACAAAAGGTAACTTATTCTGATCTCAGTAAGGATTCTTTTCATCCACAAAAACAGCAACTCAAGTTATCTTTCAGAAGCTCGCTGTGCCTTTGAAACTATTTGCAATTGTAATAAGCCTGAGTTAAATATTTGGTATATAATCATGGACACAGATTTCAACGTAATTCTAAAAGCTTAAAGAGATGCCTAGCATGTCTTGTCTAATTCACTAAGAAAAAGGATAACAGGAGAAATAATAATAACAATATGAATTTTGTAACAGAATCAACTTTTTAATGTAAAACGTGATCTCGGAATTTGATAAGAGATAGCCTGCCCATTGGAGAATAGAATTTATGCAATCCTTCAAGATAAACAATGAGGGATATGACTAAAAACAGCACAGCCACGAACTTTGGAATGCATTATAGAAAGATCCCAAGGACTCGAGATAACAACAATCGTTATACTTCCGAAACAAATAAGAACCTCGGGCTGTCCCTGGGAGTGTCCATCATTGATCAGTTGTTTTACAAGATTGGTTCTGCAGAAGGGGAGTGGAGGGTACACTGACAAATTTGTTTATGATCATTGCAACACAGAACGTATAAAAAAAACTGTCTTTTTACGGTAAACTCGAAGTGTGTCATTGATTTGCCGTCTGATCTGAGGTAAAGATTAAGGAAACGATTGTCTTCTCATGTCAAAGCCAGATTCGAGGAAGATCCTTTGGTATTCTCCCATCATTAACCAGGTTTTGCTTGTATTAAAGTCCACTCCGTGCCTCTGTCCTGTCTGCCTCCAGAGTCTTTGTCCCTAGCTGGGGAATCTTGCTCCGACAATAAGCCAGGACCTACAGATCATAGGGTAAAGGAAAAACTTAGACTGAGGCATACAGGCTCCACCAGAAAGGGCATGCAATAGCCAACATCAATGTGAGCAAGATCAGCATTATTTGAAGTTAGAGAGTCCATTCATTAGTTTAATAATGGCTGGGAAGATGCTGTTCATGAGCCGCTGGTTTGTGTGTTCAAGCTTCTGTACTTTCTACATGATGGAAGAGATTGTAGGAGATCCAGGGTTCGATGGGTCTTTGATAATGTTATCAGCCTTTCCACGGCAGTGAGCTGTGTAAATGGAGACAATGGATAGGACGTTGGTTTCCGTGATCGCATGGGCTGTGCACACAACCTTCTGTCATTTCTCGTACTGTCCTGGGGCAGGGCTGTGGCCACACCAGGTCATTATGCACACAGATACTTTGCTGTCAGTGGTGCATTTGTAGACATTGGTGAAGGTCCTTGTGGACATGTCAAAAGTCCTGAGCTGACAGAGAAAGAAGAGGCGTTGTTGTGCCATCTCGGCTGTCACATCTACATGGGAGGTCAGTTATCGTCACTTCAAGCAACTTAATGCTTTCCACCATTTCAAGTTCAGTTCCATTGATGCAGATGGGGGCATGTTCTCCTTCTTTCTTTCTGAAGTCATTGATCAGTTGGTTAGTTCTGCCGACATTGAAAGAGGGATTGGTCTCAGTGCAGCACATCACCAAGTCCTCTATTTCCGTTCTGTATTTTGACTTACATACCTGCCCTACTGTGATGGTGTCATCAGTTAACACGTAGATGGCATTTGTTCAAAATTTGGCAATACAATCGTGGGTGAACAGGGAGTATAGTAGGGGGCTGAGGACACATCCTTTGGGGTTTCAGTGGAGAATGTTACCATGGAAGAGACACACATACCTATTTTCACTGATTGTGTACTGTGGGTCAGAAAGATGAGGATTCAATTTCAGAGGACGGAGCCGAGACTAAGGAGTTTTGTGGTTATTCTGAAGGGAATAATGGTGTTGAAGGTGAACCTATAGTCATTGAGCAGCAATCTGAAGTGGGTGCCCTTATTGTTCAGATGCTCCAGGGCTATGGCACCCGCTATGGACCCATTCCACTGGTAGGAAAATTGTAGGGGATCGAGGCAGGCTGGGAGACTGGAACTGATGTGGGCCATGACTAGCTTCTCGAAGCAATTCAATCCCCTCAGTCTCCTGCGCTCTAAAGAGAAATGTCCCAGCTTATCCAACCTCTCCCTATGACTCAGACCCTTGAGTCCTGGCAATATCCTTGTAAAGTTTCAGCCTAATTGCATCCTTCCTATAGCAAGGTGACCAAAACTGAACACAATGCTGAACTGGGAAATGTTTGGAACTATAAGTTTTACTCTGCTGCCAATTATTATGCTGCTGTGATATTGTTTTATTTTTTGTGTTATTCTGAAATCATATTATTCATTGAATCCTCTGACGGCAATCCCCTCGGGTGAACGTTCTCCTGACTGCTTGAATGTGAATCAATCTATTCTGCTTGGACTGATATTTTGAGGCCGCTGTATATCAGAGAACAGGAAGAGATGATGGATGACTGTGCAGTGTGTATCCTTTACTGAACCAGCTTGTTTCTCCAGGCACCTAAAGCTTTTATTGTGGGTCAGAGTACCTCAGAATCGTTACATCACAGAAGGAAGCTATTTAGCCCATTGTAGTTCCATGCACATAGAACATTCCAGCTCAGTTCCTACAACATCCTTCAGCACTGCCGACAGATCCACCGACCTTACTGTCAACCATAAATTTACAAACTCATCCTTCTATACACTCATTAAGGTCATTTTCAAAAGGTCAAACAACAATCATTCCAAAGCAGTAGACCACTGGCAACTAAACTCCAGGATGAACATTCCCCATCAACTACCACCTTCTGTCTGCTTTCAGCTAGCCGATTTGTGATCCAAACGTTAAATCACCCACAATTCCATGTCTCCATATTTTCTGGGAGAAAGTAAGGACTGCAGATGTTTGAGATCAGAGTCGAGAGCATGGCGCTGGAAACTCACAGCAGGTCAGGCAGCATCCGAGGAGCGAGAAGAAAATGAAGACTGCAGATGCTGCAGACCAGAAAACTGATTCCTGATGAAGGTCTTACAAGAGAAACATCAACTTGCATTCATCTTGGACGCTGCCTCAACTGTTCTGCTTTTCCAATGCCACACTCTCCACATTTTCTTCAATAGCCTATCATGGGGTGCTTATCAAATGCTTCACTGAAATCTATATACCTCACTTTATCCTCATCCACCTGTTTGGTCACCTTCTCAATGAACTCGGTAAGATTGTGAGGCATGACATACGCTTCACAAAGCCTTGTTGACTATTCCTAATTAAATGATTCCTTTCTAGATGATAGTAAATCATATCACTTATAATCCTTTCCAACATCTTACCCAAAACCAAAGTAAGACAGTTGTGTAGTTACCAGGTTTGTCTCTTCGCCATTTTTTGAGCCAGAGGACAATGTTTGCTGTCCTCCAGTCTTCTGGCACTATTCCTGTAGACAATGGCGATGTAAAAATTCGAACACATGGTTGTCTTAACTCCTCCCTTGCTTCTCAGAGAAACCTAGGATAAATCCCATCTAGCCCAGGGGACTTATCTATTTTCACACTCTCCAGAACTGCTAACATCTCCACGTTACGAACTTCAATCCCGTCTAGTCTAATAGCCTGTATCTCAGTATTGGCCTCGACAACATTTTGTTTTAACAATATGAATACTGTTTCAAATATTCATTTACAGCCTGTCCTAACTCCTCAGACTCCACACACACCTTCACACTACTGTCCTTGCTTGCCATTAATCTTCGTTTGGTCATTCTATTATTCATGACGTACTGATAGAAAACTTGAGGGTTTTCCACGATCCTACTTGCCAAAGACATCTCATGCTCTCTCCTGGCTATTCTTAGCTCTTTCTTTAAGACATTCCAGGCTAACTTGTAACTCTCAAACATCCGAACTGAGCCTTCACGTTTCATCTTTGCATAAGTCTCCTTCTTCCTCTTGACAAGAGATTCAACTGCTTCAGAAAACCATAGCAGCCTCATTCGACCACTTGCTCCTTTCCTGACAGGCATAAACGTATCAAGGACACACAGTAGCTGTTGTTTGAAAAAGCTCCACTCTTAAATTGAACCCATCCTCTGCAATTTCCTTCCCCATCCTATGCATTCTAAAACCTTTCCTAATCGCATCATAATTGCCTTTCCCCCAGCTATAACTCTTGCCCTGCGGTATACACCTGTCCCTTCCCTCAGGTAAACATAACTGAATTGTGGTCACTATCAGCCAAGTGTTCACCTACCTCCAAATCTAACACCTGGTCTGGTTCATTACTCAGTACCAAATCCAATTTGGCCTCGGCCCTTGTTGGCCTATCTACATACTGTGTCAGGAAACCATTCTGCACACATTGGACAAAAGCTGACCCATATAAAGTAATTGAACTGCAGCATTTCGAGTCAATATTTGGAAAGTTAAATTCTTCCATAATATCTACTCTGTTACTTTCGCTCCTATCCAGCTTCATCTTTGTAATGCTTTCCTCTACATCTCGGAACTTTTCAGACAGCAAGAGAGAACTCTCAACAGGGTGACATATCCGTTTTTGTTTCTAACCTCTTCCCATACGACCTCAGTAGGCGAGTCCTTATCAAGCATCCTTTCTACCAACGTAATGCTGTCTTTGATTTTCAATGACACCTCACCCTCCCCCACCCCCAACCCCCACCCCTGCCCCACTGTTAGTACCTTCCTTGTTCTTAATGAAACATTTAACCGCGGACCATCCATCGATCAGTCCTGTCCCTGCTCTATCCATTTTTCCAAAATGGCCACAACATCAAGCTGTACGATTACACAATTTGGAAACAGGGAGTGATTGGAGGGATGTTAAACGAGGGTGAGTTAGATAGATCAGAAGACAGCGTGAGGGGTGATAGACAGGAACAGACAGAAAATGAAAGTTTTATTTCGAAATTCTCACGGACTTCAAGGCCATTATCTATTGCCATACCGTTTCATCACTCTGCGGATACTGGCTGTGGTCCCAGAGCATTTATCGCCAATAATATCACAGAGGTGAGTTGCTGACAGTTAAACAAAGTCCAAAAGGCCGAGTGATTTTTTTTTACTCTACAGTGAGAAGGTGATTTAATTTAAATAGACGGGGTGAACAGCAGCAGGAACTGAGAACCCCCTCAATACTGAGATACTGCGCCAGAGAATGTCAATGAGGTGGATCACTGACAGAGGGGAAATTAGCATCTCAGCTGTGGGCCAAAAATGATTGATAAAGATTGCACGCCACTTCCGTGGTTTTGTAATACACTTTCCAATTTATGTAGCCAATATCATGAGTGTATCTTATTTCTTTGTAATTCCCATAGTTTAGTACGGACAGAAAATCATTTTGTCTCCGTATTTTGTGTTCAATAAACAGATTTTACTTCTCATTCCTCACTTTAGATGTATCCGTGAATCTGTTTTTAATATAAGTTAGAAAGAGTAACATTCCAATACTGATGACTGAGGACTATTATTGTCCCTCCCTCCTGTCTGAACTGCCATGTCCCACAATTCTCTCTGTTTCCTGTCTCCTCCATAATGCCATAATCACACTGTAATTGAAGTCCAGTAAATGACATTTCATCACAGTTCACTAACATCGATAACATCAATAGCATAGGCCTCATCTGCCTCTCTCCGAACCTGGAATAACAATCTGAATTGCATTTGTCACGTACAATTCTCTGTTAAAATATCCATGCCATTTGTCTGTTATAACCCAACGTTGTCTCAGACACATATTCCCTTCAGATCATGAACTATAAAAATTGTCTCAATGTTTTATTGAAATTATGATGCTTGATCAATAGTTCCAGGATGTATTTTTCCATTTATAAACAGAGACGCATGTTTACGTTCTGATGAACTTATGGCATTACACGTGCATCCAAGACAGATTGAATGGTGACAAACAATTAATCTACCAGCCTCAAGATTTGTTCCATCACTCACCCTCACATATCCCATCCAGGAAATGACAGTTTGAATCATTGTTTTGAATTTGAATAAAACAATGTTGAATTGAAAGGCGTTGGCTGGAGCTATTTGTTCAGTGACTGAGATTGATGTCAGTCTCCGTGGATCCGAGATGTGTCACTGGAGGGTTTGCCTCTTCTATTAATTAAGGACTCGGTTCAATGTGTTATCCCAGTATTGGCGGAAGCATCAATGACTGGACTAACAGGGATCAGTAGCTCGAGAGACAGGGAGGAGAGATAAGAATCTGAGAACATTAGACTGGAATGTTCCAATAATGGATCAGAATCTGAGAACATTAGACTGGAATGTTCCATTCATGGATCAGAATCTGAGAACCTTAGACTGGAATATTACAACAGACAGGAGTTTATCCGAGGGTCTTTACTTCCTTTCTCAGCCTTGGATATCATTAGAATCACGGATCGAAGATATCCTTTGGATTACTCAAGGTGGTTACTATCCCATCCTCGCTATATTTGGTGTTCCTGGTAAGTCATTCCATCTGACCATTAAGCTGAGTCGAACTGAATTGCTGTTCATATAAAAATTTTAAAATTTGGAAGTCATCATTTTCATATCCAGTCAAAAATGTTACTCCTTACTGAATATAACTTGCAAATTACTATTCACAGCTTACTCAACAATACGCGAGGAGAAACCAGACTGGTCTTAATCTCCATGATCTTTTTTCTCCATTCAGGTTTACATTTCTGCATATTCTCCCCACTGACCGATGCTGCCCAAGACCATTATCAGGATATTTCAGTCTCCTTCTCAGTCTCAGTGCAGCTGCTGAATAATCCATCGTTTGTGCCTTTGGTAAATCCAGATATAACTGTTTCAAATCCCTCCTAACTCTGCTTCCGACACAAATATTTGGACTTGAGATGGTTAATTTGTCCACTCCACAGAATCTGTCAGATGGACAGATAGTGCATGGTGGTCAAGTCATTTACTCAGAAGCAAGCAGCTCAGAATAATAATCTTTTGGTGTCTCATGCAGGAAGTTGATGGAATGCAAATGAAATCATCACCACTAGTTTTCCACAGAAGCATATCTGTTTGCCTCATGTCCTTTAGAGAATGCAATGGGTTATCCTTTCATGTTCAGGTCTCTGTGTGACTGCAAACCCACAGCAATGGGGTTTACTCTTTACTATCCTGTGCAACAGCTGAATCAGCCACTCTGTTCAAGATCAGCATAACATACTGGCCTGACCAGGGCTGCACACATCCCGTGAGAGCAGAACAAAAGGAAAGATAGGTCCCTTTCTCTGCCTGATTTCCGTGTTCCTGCAAGTAATTTCCATTCAGGTAGGTGACCATTGGTGATGACTGATGCACAGATGCAAGAAACGTCAAAATTCCACATCATTCGCAGTGCAGAGAGAAGGAATGAATTTTTATACCAGCGGAAAGAAACTGAGACAGCTAAGTGAGGGAACAGAATTATTGTGATCAACCCTAGAGTGTTGTTGTGATCGTATTTGGGGTATTGTGCACCGATTTTCTCTCCTTTATGAGGAATAATCCGCTTGACAGAAAGAATATAAAGGAGTTTCACAAGACTCATTGTTGGTATGATTGTACAATCGGGAATGCATGAGGATTAATCTGTTGCGCTTTGAAGAATAAGAGGTGATTGCATTGAAACTCAAGACGATGGACAGGAACTCATTATATTCCAAACAGAACTAATACGGTGATAAATTCCATGTTTTTCTAACTTGGTTTACATGATTCTCAATGGCTTAAAAGACTCTGAGAATGTTCTCTCAACCATGCCACTCCCCATTTCGATTGAGAGAGAGAGAACCAGTCTTTAACTTAACTCTTCAAAAATTAATACAGTGCATTTGCTGTATGATCATACATAGAACTTCACGTTATCCACCATCCCGACAGGAGCCACAGTACTTTCATTCTAAAACAGTTAACTATCCCCACCAGCTTCTGACCCCCACGGAGAACATGGGTCTGTCTTCTTGCAGGTAGAAAATGTCTCTTTGAGGCTGGGCACAAAACATTTGGCTTCCTTCCTCACTGCCGGCAAAACACGTTAAAGAATCATTTGTTCCACAGGCAATGGAGCCACGAGGAACATTGTGAGCAGTCTATGAGTGCAGTATCTGCTCCATTCTTTTTCCAGGTTGGAGCATCAATGACACCCTCTTATTCCTGTGTAAGTGTCTTGAGGGGTGAATGGTCTCCTCCTGGTTCCATAGAACAGGTTTAGGGGTCTTACTGGACTCCGCCTGTTCCTGTTTAACAGCTCATTGTACTGACCAGACGCCTCCTCTTCCTGTGGAACAGGCAGGAGGATTGAATGGGCTGTCCCTCTTCTTGTTCAGTCATTTCGATGGGCTGAATGGTTTCCACATATCCGGGTGTAACCAGCTGAATGAGCTCCTCTTTTAACTGTGGAAATGTGCAGTGCCTGGCTGTTCTGTTACATGAATGCTACCGACACTTTAACAGCACAAACGTGAATGTTATTTGGGTCTTGCTGAATATGGACACAGACCGGTTCAGGAGCTGAGTGGGGAAAAAAGTGTTCTGAATATTGTGTGATCTTCAGTGATCACTCCGCTTCTGATCTTGGGATAGATGGGGGGCGCCGGGAATGGGGGCACAGAGATGTTGACGAAAAAGCTGAAGTGCTGAGGAAGTTAATCTGAGGAACACCTGAAGAGATGTCCCGGCACTGAGAGGATTGTCGGCCACTGACAACAAACATCTTCCTTTGTGCTCTGAAAGACCCCAACCAGTGAGGAGGTTAGACCTGATTCTCATTAAGCTCAAATAAGTAGGTGGTCCCGATGACATCCTCAGTCAACTACTGCTTTGCTATCAATGCCATTCACTCTTTCCTGAGCCCCTGTGTTCACCTCTTGTTCAAATCAATAGGTAACGGTGTATGTGTAGAGAGTGTTTTCCTCTCACAGAGGGTAATCAATGTCAGGAATTATCTGGACTAGAGAGTTTGCGGAGCTACATCACTGAAAGTATTTAAAGAGGTGGTACATGAATCTTTGACCTGTCAGAGAGCTGTGGAGTGTGAAGAACTGGGCATTATGGAGGAGTTAATGCGAACAGTAGATCAGCCATGATCGTAGACAATGGCTTGACTGTCCGAATTACCTATTCCTGTTCCTGATGTTTTCATTTTCTGTACTTTCAAAGTAAATGGCTGTAATTTTCCTGGATGTACTGTTATTTTATGTTGCAATCAGACGGAGAAAAGCATTTTTTGAGTCATCTCTGAGTGAGGTATGGAGCTTTATTCATAACGAATCCTCGTCTAGACCAAGACCAACAAATGAAGCACAAGTTGCAGAGAGGGGCACTCTGTAAACAGACCAGAGGCGTCTTTCAAAACCAGTCTGGATTTCCAAATACCATTTTCCAATCCGTACCAATCTGAGTGAGACAGTTGTGAGTGATTAAATGACATCCTGTGTTACTGTGGACCAGGTATTTGGAGCAAGTGGCCCCAATCTGCACCTTGCAGGAGCTGTGAGAGGGTGAATGCACCATAGTAACACGGGACTGTGGAGCAAGTGTGGGTCATCAGAAACTTCGTCACGGCTCTACCATGCACGACGATCTGATTAAGGTCTCAGCAGCACTTTTCTGTCAGTGTAAAATTTCCCTACATTCATTTGTCTTTCAAGTGTCTTACATAGATAATTTTGAACAAATGGAAATATCCAGGCATCACAATCTTCCGTGGAAGGGAATTCACACCTTAAAAACCTTTTGAGAATCTCTTGTTCGTGTTCTGACCAATGTTGGAGGGTCACTCATGTCTTTTCCTACTCCTCTATTGGTGAAAACAAATTTTAAATGTAACAAGTTGAGTGCTGTGTCCAATGACATAGGTATCGGACTGGGTTATTTTCTGGAAAAATCTGAGACACAGAAAGTTGAACTGTGAACAAATGGTAAAATGATAGAGTGTCCCAAACATGTTTCTGACTTTGAACTTATTCTGCTCACACAAATGTCTGGGAATGCGGATTTCTTCCCAGA
Source organism: Chiloscyllium punctatum (assembly GCF_047496795.1). Classification (NCBI taxonomy): domain Eukaryota; kingdom Metazoa; phylum Chordata; class Chondrichthyes; order Orectolobiformes; family Hemiscylliidae; genus Chiloscyllium; species Chiloscyllium punctatum. The sequence goes on along the minus strand of NW_027310119.1, from coordinate 103,623 downwards.
ACAGTTGGATTTGGCTGAATGCCCTTTGTTTCGAGCTGTACAGAGATTCCTATGAATCCTCATCAGGAATCCTCCACGAGTGGCAAAGATGACTCAGGATTTTTCTGCTCTCACGCCTTGATTTCAGGCAGAACAAAGTAAGAGATGGAGAGACCAATTGGCTGCTGCTTCTGAAGCAAGTAATATTTTTTCTCCGTCTCTATGTGGAAAAATACAAGAATGTCAACTGAACACCAAACTGGACCATGTGCACTCTCCATGTACATTCTCTGGAATGGATGATAATAGACTGTATGTTATATGCAGCATCATTGCTGTTGTTGTGCACAATGCATTTCATTAGCAAAAGAAAATAATGTGCCCGTTTTATGATTTGATGAGAAGCTTATATGCATCTGCGCAATTTTTAAAAATGGGTTGATAACTTCATAATATTTGTGTTAATACCAATGCATCTCATTCAAAAAATTATTATCTAGCTTTAGTCTTCTTAACAAGAGAAAATATGTATCCAGTTGAAAGACTTCTCTGAAAATCATGGTTCAGTAAGATTTCTCATCTAAGATCTCACCAGATAATTCCCGATAACAAGAGGCCTTCATTTCAATAATGAGTAAAAGGAAGCATTTTGAACATCTTTGAAAAGAATTGAATCCGTTTTTTTAGTTTAGAGAATCAGAACTGCACCCAGAGTATCTGATGTGGTCTCAGCAATGCCCTGTACAGATACAGTGAAATATTCCTAATTAAACCCAATACCCGTTGCCATAAGCAGCATCATTCCACTTACCTTCCGAATCACTTGCTGCATCTGCAGACAGACCTCATATGATTCATGTACCAAGAATATGAAAAACATCTGCATCACAGAGTTCTGCAATCTCTTTCCATTTAAGTTGTTCCCGACTGCAATAGACAACTCACATTATATTATTTCTGCTGAGGGTACGCTCACTAACCTTCCCTGTCTACATCATAATGCAGATTCACTCCCTCCATTTGAAGATCCATTGAATGATCATTTTGGTGTACAAGGTAGTTCAGCTTTGATCCATTCAGTCCGTTCATCCAGATATTTTACATAGATTATTGATCAGTGATGACCCTACAGTGATCTCTGTGTCAAAACTAGTAACAGTTTTGTTTCAAAAGATCATATATCACTACTATCTACTTCCTGTTAGTGACAGCATCCCTGTTCCTGTGCAGCAGTTCAGGCGGGTTTAATGGCCTCATCTGGGCTGTGTAATGTACTCAACCACCTGAATTACTTCATCCTATATTCCTGTGTAATTGCTTAGAGAGGCAGACTGGTCTCCTCCCATCTCATTGTAACGATCCAGTCTGACTGAATGGGATGGTCCTCTACCCTGTAACCGCACTCAGTGGTGGATTGAGGGAACAACACATGGTGTAGGGAAGCAGTATATCTCTGTAACGGCCGGGAGCGTGGATTGAGGGAACAACACATTGGAAAGGTGCAGCAGTCGGCCATTTGGCGGCACCATTCAGAATGGTCATGGCTGATCCGAGTGTGTCTGACCAACCGTCTCCCGTCTGTTCCCAATAAACATTGACTCTCCTGTCCGGCAAAGATCAGTCAATCTCAAACTAAAATATCTTAATTAACTGAATCTTCACAGCTCCCTGAGGATGCGGACACCACAGATCGCACAACAGTAAAGGGAAAGGGACATCCTTCTTTCATTGTGGGACACAGTTTTTAAAAAAAACTGTGTCAACCTCAGATCAAACCACTGCCCCTTTTCGGATATAGTGGTACAATAACTAGGAATAGACATTAACCATTCTCCCCTCCAATCTTTTCCCACATTACCACTGACTGTTTCCAATCAAATATGTTGCTGCTGCTGTCTCAGGAAGAGATTACCTGATAGCATAACACCACACGAGCATTAAAAAAGGAGCAGAATTAGACCATTTGGCCTATCGAGTCTGACATACCTTAAAGTCATTTCTATAATGTTCCTCAACATCATTCTCTTACCTTCTCCCAGAATCCTTGATCTCCTTATAAATCAGAAACTTATTTATTTGTGTCTTAATGGCACTCATGTCTGTGTCTTAATGTGTACTTAAGTGTGTGTTTGCCCATGTACTTGATACTTTTGTATTTGTGTGACTATGTCTGTCTTTGTATCAGCCTGTGTGTTTCTACCTGTGTTTGTGTCTATTTGTGTGTGACTTTTTATGTCTTTGTGTGCTTCTCCGTGTGTGCATGCTTATCTCTTTGTATGCATTGTGTCTGTTAGTACATTGGGGTATTTACCAATACGTCTGTGTATTTCGATGTCTGCATCCCTGTAAAATGGGGTGTATGTTCTTCTGCGAGTGAGAGAGATAAGGTTGGAAATGATAGTAGGTTTGAATTGAGAATTGCTCTTTACAAAACATTGCTCCTTATTCGGTTGGTGGGACATGGATGTTTCCGAATCTCCACACAAGGCTTCCTGGTCCTCTCCGGCTCTCTCCAGGATCCTCCCCACATATCAGGGTAGGGGGATGAGGGAACGGATATCTTGCACTCCACCACCCGGGTTGGCCCTTTCTGTCCTATTCCAGGCTGTTTCTCCTGGAATAGGAAAAAGGGAAGGAAGGAGTGTGGGTGGAAGTGGATGGTCCTACTGTTAGTGCTGGACTAGGTGAGGTGTGACATGGTGAGGTGGCCGGAGGGAGTCTGTCCATAGTGTTGTATCCATATAGTGCTATTAGTGTGTGGGGCTATTGCATCAGGGACAGAAAATCTGGGGGAGAGAAGGTGCTGAATTCAACAGAGTGGTCGTGCTTGAGCATTTTTGGAGTTAGAGTGTGAGCCTTTTGTCGAGGGCAGGTGCGGTAGCAGATATACAGTGAGTGTGAGGGAGCAGTGACAATATACTGTGACACTCATCCTGACAGAGCGGAATGGATATTGATGCTTGTCCTGTATTGCTGGACCTGTCTTCAGATCATGTCAGCACCGAGGTGAGCCTCCCCGAATGTCTTATCCAAGTTTATCACTAATAACGACACAGGATCTGTCCCTCAGATTCCACAGAATAGGTTTGGGTGGGTCTTACAAATAGGAAGGAGAAATAAACTTGTTGTGTTTTTTGTCTGAACCAAAACTGTCACGCAAATATTTTGCTTCATATGCTCTGGAAATTATATATGCAATTGTACTCAAAGGGAAGCTATGAAATAGTGATATTATCGCTGGGCTCTTAACCCAGGGACCCAGGTAATGTTCTGGGGATATGGTTTCAAATCCTGCCATGGCAGGTTGTGGAATTTGAATTCAGTATGTATCTGGAATCAAGGGTTGATGATGATCAGGAATCCATTCCTGATTGTTGGAAAAACTCATGTGGTTCACTGACGTCCTTTCGGGAAGGAAACGGCTGTTCTTATCTGGTCTGGCCTGCATGTCACTCCAAATCCAAGGCAACGCTGTTGACTCTTAAATGCCGTCTGGCATGGCCAGTAAATGCTGGTTATCCAGCTAAGCCCTCATCCTGTGAATGTGTAACAAATTCTCGTGGGTTCTGCAGTAATAATGGGTGGTGTCAAGTTGCATCGAAACTGAGTTAACTAAGTGACTGCTAATGTTGTGAAAAATAAATTCCATAAGTGTATATCAGGTAGGTTGGAGAGTATGTTTTGAACCAAACTAGAGAGCGGGATTATTTCGGATTTGGTGTTGTGTGATACTGATTAAGGATGATCAGCCATGATCATATTGAATGGTGTTGCAGGCTCGAAGGGCAGAATCGCCTACTCCTGCATCTATTGTCTATTGTCTATTGTCTATTGTCTATTGTGTGGTCGGAAGGACGAATTACTAACCTTGCTCTGAAGCTGCTTTGGAGGAATTGTGACATTAATATGTTATATTTTCCACGGCGTCTGCATTCAATGTGGAATGTGTGAACATTCTGGTCAAACATCATGGAAGCCCAGAGGTTAGAGGGTCAAGTTCACTCCAGTGAATTGGGAAAATACAATATAACATTCAGTAGGAGAACAATGGTTGATAGACCCATATAGCCTTACAGCACGGAGACAGGCCACTCGGCCCAAACTGGTCCATTCCGAACAAAATATCTATTCACACTAACCCCATTTCACTGCCATTTCCCTGTATCCTTCTAATCCTTTCCTACCTCTGTATTTGTCCAAATGTATTTTAAATTTTGTGAATTACCCGCCACAATCACTTCTGCTGTCAGCTCATCCCATATGCATTCCACCCTGTGTGTAAAAGAAATTACCCCTCAGGTTCCTTTTTACTCTTTTCCCTCTGACCTGAAATTGATGCCCTCTTGTCCGTGATTGCCCAATCCTGGGGGAAAAAGACTGAGTACATTGACTCTATCCATGTCTCACATGATCTTACACACTACTATCAGATCCCACTCAGCCTCATACATTCTAAAGTAAAAACTCCTCGATTGTTCAACCTCTCACTATAATTCAGACCATTGAATCTTGGCAACATCCTTGTAAATTTCTTCTGCACTCTTTCCAGTTTAATAACATCCTTCCTCGAGCAAAGTGAACAAAACTGAACATGACACTACAAGTATGGACTCGCCAACATCTTGCACAACTACAACATAACTCCGTTATTTCAATACTCAGTGCTCTGACTGATGAAGACCAGTGAGCCAAATACCTTTTTCAGTGCCTTGTCTACCTGGGACTCCACTTACAGAGAACCGTGCGCCTGAATTCCCAAGGTCACTCTGTTCCACTGCATTCCTTAAGGCCCTGCCATTCACCATGAAACTCCTGCCTTGATTTGACTTTCTAAAATGCAAGAACTTACACTTATCTGAATTAAACTCCATTTGCCATTTCTCGACCCACTTCCCCACCTGATCAAGATAATGCTGTAATATCTAAAATTTCTGATAACCTTCCTCAGTGTCCACGATACCACCTGTTTTAGTGTCACCTTGAAATTTACAAAATCATGCCTGTACATTCTCATCTAAATCATAGATATGTGTGTATGTGTGTATAATGTGTGTGTATGTGTGTATATATAAGTGTGTGTGTATGTATATATATAATGTGTGTTTGTGTGTGTAAATGTATATACATATGTGCGTGATATATATATATATATATATATATATATAGTCCCAGCACCGACCCCTGAGGTATTCCACTCATCACAGGCCTCCAGTCCAACCAGCATCCTTCCACGATTACCCTCTTCTTCCTATCATCAAGCCAATTTTGGACCTAATTTGCCAGCTCCCCCTCAATTCCATGTGATCTAACCTGCCAGAGAAGAGTACCATGTGGAACCTTATTGAAGGTCTTACTCAAATCCATATAGACTATACATACAACCATGCCCTTGTCAAAGTTACTGGTCACTTTGCCAAAGCAGTCTAACAAATTTGTGAGTCATAATCCCCCATTCACAACGCCCTGTCTTTCCAAATGCATGTTTATCTTCTCCCTCAGAATCTTCTCAAGTAACTTACCTGCTACAGATTTTAGGTTTACTGGTCTATAGTTCCCGGTTTTTCTTCGTAGCCCTTCATGAATAACAGCACAGCATTCACTACCCTCCAGTCCGCCAGGACCTCGCACGTTGGCTATTGATGATGCAGAAGTACCAACCAGGGCCCCCGCTATTTCTTTCCTGTCCTCCTGCAGTGTTCCTGAAAATATCTGGACAGTACCAGGAGATTTATAGAAATACTACAAAGTCTGAAAAATATGTCTGTTTATTTCAGGTAAAACACCCAAGAGTGAGAAAGTGAGTTAACAATGATTAGCATAATAAATTAAAAAATATATTAATCACAGGAAGTGACTTCAGAAGAATTCTAGACATTGTGCAATCCTGAGAATTCACAGAAATTTACGATCCAGAAAAGGAGGGCTATGAAACGGGTAAGGAAATCAAAAAAGCGATCATGCATGCAAACAAACAGGAACACAAAGACTGCATAAATCTATGTTCTATATTTCAAAGGAAAGAGAAAAGCATAGTCAAATGTGGAAATCTGCAATCAGGAGAGACGAGCTTATTATGGATAACAGGGAAATGGCCAAGCAAATAACCAGTTACTTTGCATCTGTCTTCATGGAGGAAGATCCAGAAAATCATCCAGAAATACGAAGTGATCATATAGGACTTGTGGATCGAAAGACATAAAGTCAATTTATATCAGTAACAAGACTTTACTTGAACATGCAGCTGGACTGAGCATTGCTAACCTTGACAAACCAGATGTACTTCATACCAAAACGTTCAGAAATAAACCACTCATAGAAATATTAGTTGCACTGTCGATGACTGTGTTCCATTTCCCAGTGCATTCTGCATAGTCTGGACGCCTTTGTAGATAAATGGACATTTGTAAACGTGATCCAAGCACTATAGATGTACGGTAGTGATCCAAGCATCGACAATGGGAAGAAGAGATAGTGTGGAGAATTGCAGACCAATTAACTTGACATTTGTGGGGAAACTGTTGGAGTCTATTATATAGGATGTGAGATTCGTTATTTAGAAATTAACAGCAACATTGGAGAGGATCGGTATGCATTTCTGAAAGGGAAATCATACTTGACCAGATTTGGAATTGTTTGAAGTTGATTCTTACAGCATCGATCATGGGGAACCAGTACAATTGGCATATTTTAGATTATCAGGCTTTCTATAAGAACTCACACAATGAGTTCGTAAATGCAATGAATGTGAAGGGTATTTGGAGGAAGTGGTAACTTAAAGTTTGGATTGCATTGTTTTAAGGGAGTCAGAATACAGATGTAAAGACATGTTGAAGCAGTTTAACAGCGTGTTGGTGAGTACTGTACCTGGAATATTGAGTACAGTTTTGGTCACCAAATCTGAGAAAGAATATACTGACCACAGAGGAAGTTCAATGAACATTCTCCAGATTAATCCCTCAATTGGCGAGATTGCGTGATGAGGAAACTCGGCCTGTGTTCTCTAGAGTTTCAAAGAATGAGAGATGGGTCACTGTGAAATTTATAAAAGTCACAAAACATGTGACAAATTGGAAATTAACAGGATGTTTCTCTGGTTGCCTAATCCACATTCAAGGGAAATAATGGGAGGATAAAGGACGACCATTTAAGACTGCAATAAGGAGGACATTCTGCCCGCGTAGGGGACTAACTAACACAGGGGCATGGAAACCTGCTGGCAGGGCAAGATTAGGGAGAATTCCCAGATAATATACAAGTGTGCCCAGCGGAATCAGAATAACAATGGTACAGATAGGACTCATTAGTGACGGCTGTTTGTGTGACTGGAGACCAGTGTCCAATGGTATACCACAGGGATCAGTGCTGTGTGCCTTATTATTTGTGATTCGGAGGTGCTGGTGTTGGACTAGGTGGACAATGGTATAAATCACATAACACCAGATTGTTGTCCAACAGGTTTATTCGGCGGCACTACCTTTCAAAGTGCTGCTTCTTCGTCAAAGCTCACAATCACCTGATGAAGAAGTAGCGCTTCCAAAGCTAGTGCCTCCGAACAAACCTGTTGGACTCTAACCTCATGTTGTGTGATTTTCCACTTTAATATTTGTGGTACTCTTAAATGTTGTCGCTGTGAATATGGACGAGGGGTGGGGAGTGTAATAAGTAAGTTTGTGTTTGATACGCAGATTGGCCGGTTGGTTGGCAGTGAGGAGGAAGGCCTTAAATTACAGGAAGATACAGATGGAATGGTCAGCTGGGAAGTTCAATGGCAGATGGAATTAACCCTGATAAATATGAGGTGATTCACTTTGGAAGAAGGAACCAGACAGGGGAGGATTCAATGAATGGCAGCACACTAGGAAGGTCAGAGGGTGCTTCTACACACATCCCTGAATGTGATGGACCGGTTAATACACAATTTGGGAAAGCATAGGTGACTGTAAACCTAACCTTGATTCACTGAGGCACAGATTATAAGAGCAATGCAGAACTTTGGTGTGGCCAACATGGAATACTGTGTGTATTTCTGGAAACCACATTACAGGAAGGATGTGAGTGCACAGGAGGGTGTGCAGAGGAGATTCACCAGGATATTCCCTGGGATGGAGCACATCAGCTATGGAGAGAGGCTGGGTAAGCTTGGGTTGTTTAGTTTGGAGGAGAGGAGTCTGAGGGGACGTGATTCAGAAGCACAGGATTAAGAGGAGCATGGACAGAGTGGATGGACAACAGCTGTTCCTTTTAGTCATAGGTCCACACTTATAAAGTGAAGGGTTTGCGGTTTAGTGAGGATTTGAGGATTGCTTTTCACCCAGAGTGTGTTGGGGTCTGAAATGCAATTCTTAAGAGGGGAGTTGTCATGGTAGCCTCAAAACCATTAGAAAATACACGGTTGTCCTCTTGAAATGCCTTAAGATTCACGGCTCCGGGTATTGTGTCGGGAAATGGGGCTCATTTAGACCGTGCTGTATTTCTGATGGTACAGTATCTTTGCTTCTGTGATTGTATGGCTGTAGAAGGCCAATCACTGAGTGCCTTAAAATATGAATTGATAGGTTTCTGAAGAATATCTTAACAAAGTTTATAAGACAGAACTTGTAATATTTTCTGAAAATATATCAATGGCAAAATTAAGAGAAAGGCATGTGCAGCTTTCCTACAGTTTGATACCAGATTATTGAGGAACGGGAAATAGCAGAACTATGGAGCAAATACTTCAGTTATGCCACCACAAAGGAAAACAAAACCAAAAAAAAACTTCCAGCACTACTAGGGATCTTTAGTCTGGTACGAAAAAGGGAATAGAATGAAATTAGCAACTAAACAGTTTAGAGAAAGTATCGGACTGACATTAATGGGCATAGTGAAAATCAACAGAGATTTATGAAATGGGAATCATATTTGAGAAAGTGGCTATTAGCAAAATTATGGAGAAGCTATCAATGTAATACGAATGGAATGTCAGAAAGATTTTTGATAAAGCCCAAGCCTATTGTGCGAACTCGAATCCTGTGGGACTGAGGCTAATATATAGTAATGGTTTTAGAATGGGAGAGCTGGCAGTTGAGTAGGAATAAAACAATGATTTTTTTAAAAAATGGAAGTCTAGGAGGATATAGCAAGGATCGTGGCTTGGGCTCCAGCTATTCCCAATACACATCATATATTTGGTTGAGGGGCTCAAATGCAACATTCCCCACTCTGCTGACAGCACTGAATGATGTCAGCATGTTAGTGGTTGAGGGGGATGTAAAAAAGCTCCAAAGTGACTGAGACAAGTGAAATTACTGGGAAAATACGTGGCAGATGGAGACCAATGGGAGAGATGAGATGTTGTGCACTTTGATGGGAACAATAAAATGGCAACCTCTCATTTGAAAAGGGCGTGGTTGAAAAATGTTGTTCTATAAAGGAATTTAAGTTGCATTTTTGTTTATTTTTCTGCGCAGCCCTATAGGTACATGTAGGGCATTGAGTTCTGAAGTCAGGAGTTGATACTGAGAATGGTATTGGCACACTGACCAGTGTACATAGACCCTGCAAGTGGGGAACTCGAACATTGAAATGAATTTGGATCTCCCTGTACATCAGTCACTAAAAGCAATATTGCAGGAGCAGAAAGCAGGGAGACAGATAATTGGTGTACTCACCTTCATTTCAGGGGAATTGAGTACAGGAGTAAGAGTATCTTACTGCAGCTGTACAGGGCCTCAGTGAGACCCCATCTCGAACATTGTGCAGTATTGTGTGCAGCTATGGTCTCCTTACCCAACAAAGGACAAACCTGACATTGAGGGAGAGCAGTGAAGGATGACCAGACTGATCTCTGGGATGACAGACTTGTTGTGGGAGCAGAGTTTGGTGCGACTGGGCTTGTATTTTCACATCCACGGCACATCTTGTCAAGGCACAGTGGAGATATGGAGCTGTAAATGAATTGTAGATCACATCCTGTCACTTCCAGCATTGGCTGCAAGTTTCCCCACACTGGGCCGTGATCTAACACAGCGTCACCGAACAATGCAACAGCCTGGGTTTATATATGAATGAACCAGTGCGGACTGCACAGCTCCTCACGCTGGACATTTCGCCCAGGATTATAGATCAAGCATTGGTGTGGGCTGCACAGAGTTCAATTCTGGATTTTGCTGGGATGCATTCAGCAGTATAACAGCTGGATCTACACAGTGCTCCGTCCTGAACATATCATGGATGGGCTGGTTATGTGAGTTGGATTGCAAATGTGAGCGAACTAAACATCTGGCAATACCTTTATTTTGTGCTTTCATTCTTCTGATTGGATCTGTCAAATCCAGACTCATCCGGTTAGACCCGACCCTCTGGATGAGTGATGGTGACTGTTGCTACAGCATCTGTGTCGGCAACATGACCAACAAATGGAGCAGAGGCTGCAGAGAGGACAATCTCCGTAAAATGGAATGAGGGAATCACCATCAGATCAGCCATGGTCTTAGTGAATGTTGGGGCAGGATTGAATGGACCACTAATGCAACTTATTTATCTATTTCTGTTTCTTCCAAGCAAACTCCCCTTCTCTCCCAGTGTCCCATACTGGTGGGGAGTGAGCCACTTCCTCCTGTTCCTGTGTAACAGGTTCCTCGAGCCTCACTAGCCTCTAGATTTCCCTGTGCCCCAGTTTCGAGCAATTGAGTGACTGCCTCCTGTCCCTTTATCACAGTCTCGAACAGTTGAACGACTGCTTCCTTTTCCTGTGCCCTCGTCTCGACCAGCTGAGTGATGGCCTCCTGTTCCTGTATTCCAGTCTTCAGCAGCTGAGTGACTGCCTCCAAATCCAAAGATTTGTGAAAATACATGTCCTCCTCCTGCTCCAGAGTACCAGGCTCCAATATCTCTGAGATCCCCTGCTGCTCCTGTGGAATGGAATTGAGGGATTGAACGGCCTCTTCACATTCTTTACGGCTCTTCTTGACTAAAAATCTTTCTCCTGTTTCTGTAAAACACCATCAAAATCTGAATGATGCATTTTTGTTTTTGACTCTCAGTAATTGAGCAAACAAGCCGCCTGACAGAATTCAGAAGCTGAATAGTCTCCTCCTGATCCCATGTTAAACACTCATATTCAATAGACTCTCAGAGATGTCCATCACGGAAAAGATCCTTCGGTCTGGTCATCCACACCGACCACATATCCTAAATTAATCTCGTCCCCCTTGCCTGCAGTTGGCCCATCTCCCACTAAACACTTCCCATGCATGTATCCATCCAAGTACCTTTTTAAATGCTGTAACTGTACCTGCCTCCACCACCTCTTTTGTCTGTTCAATCCATGCACACAGCAATCTCTTTGTGAAAATGTTGTCCCTCATGTCCCTTTTAAAATCTTTCTCCTCTCACCTGAAACCTTTGTCTTCTAATTTTGGATTCGCCTATCCTGGGGAAAAGACGTTGACTGTTTAATTATCTATGCCCCTCATGATTTTATGAACCTCGTTAAGGTCCTCCCTCAGCCTCAACTATTGAAAATACTCCTAGCGTATTCAAACCCTCCCTATAACGTTAACCCTCCAACACCTGCAACATTCTTTTAAATCTCTTCTGTACCCTTTCAAGTTTGACAACATCTTTCCGACAGCAGGTTGACCAGAATTAAAGGCAATATTACAAAAGTGGCCAAACCAATGTCCTGTACAGATGCAACATGTCATGCTAATGTTTACACTCAAAGCACAGACCAATAAAGGGAAGATCACAAAGTGCCTTCTTCACTGCGCTGTTTATCTGTGACGGCATTTTCAAGGAACTGAGAACCCGCACCACAACGTGCCTCACAGGGCAGCGATCTGAGTTTAATTCCATCCTTGAATGACTGACTGTGTGGAGTTTGTACATTCTCCCCGTGTCTGTGTGAGTTTCCTCTGTGTGCTATGTTTTCCTCCGACAGTATAATGATATACAGGTAAGGCCATCCTAAATTGCGCACTGTACCCAGGGATGTGTAGTCGAGGTGGATTGTCCATGGGAAATGCAGGCACAGAGAGATCGAATAGGGGGTGGTCCAGTAGGATGCAGTATAGAGGGTCGGTGTGGCCTCGATGGGTCGAATAGCCTTTTTCCTCACTGTAGGGATTCTATAAGTTCTACGGAGTTTTCCTTGATTGACAACTTTCGACAGGACCCTACCTATATGTCTTGTCCAAATTTTTCTTGCCAAAATGCAACACTTCACATTTATCTAAAATAAACTCCATCTGCCACTCCTCAGCTCACCTAATCAATGTCCCATGATATTCTGAGAGATTATTCTTCGCTGTGGAATTCACCACCAAATTTGTTATTATCTACAAACTTACTGACCATTCTTCACACACCCAAGTGCAAATGGTTTATATAAGTAACAAAAGGCAGTGGACCCACTCTTGATCTTTGGGGCACGCCACTGGTCACAATGTCCACTGTCACGCCCTGTCTCCAATATTCATGAAAATGCTGGATCTAAATGAAGATCTCTCCCTGGATTCCAGGCAGTCTAACCTTGCTAAACAGTCTAACATGTAGAACATTATGGTTTTCTTACTGTATTCCATAAAGAAAACATGTAATGTCCTGCCTTCATCAATCATCTTAATCATTTCCTCAAAAATTCCACCTTGTCAGTGAGATGTGATCTCCAACGTGCAAAGCCCTCTTCAGTCCTTGTCTTTCCAAATGCTTATACATCCTTTCCCTCAAAATCCCCTCCAACAATTTAGTCACCATTGACGTCAGGCTCACCAGTCTATAGTTACCTGGTTTTTCCTTACTTTCTTAAATAATGACACTGTGTTAGCAGCCGTCCAGTCTATTAGCACCTCACCTGTGGAAATCAATGAGACAGATATATCAGCAAAAGGCTGAGCAGTCTCTTTCCTAGCTTCCCACAAACTGCTGGGATACAACTGATCAGGTCGCAAGGATTTGTTCACCTTTATATGTTTTAAAATGTCTAACACCTCCTTGTAATATAGATACTTTTCAAGATATCACTATATATTTCTTCATTCTATCGTTCTTGTAAACTCGTCCACACTAAATAATGAGGAGAAATACTTGTTTCGTATCCCTCCCATTTCCTGTGGTTCCACTCATAGGTAGCCTTACAGATCTTTAAGGTGCCCTATTCTCTACCTAGTTAATCTTTTGCCACTAAAGGATTTGTAGGATTTCTTCAATGCCACATTAACCCTATTTCTAAAGCCATCTCATGTCCACGTTTTTCTGGCCGGAGTTCCTCATTGACTATACACTTATTGACCTTATACTCATCTCGGGATTCCACTTGATCTCAACTCTGTTTACCTGACGTATGCCTCCTTCCTTACATTGATCAGAGCATCAATATATCGAGCCATCCAGCACTCCCTGCACCCACCAGCCATGCCCATCTCCCTAATGGGAACACGTTGGCTCTGGACTCTCTGAAACCACGTTTTGATGGCCTTGCGTTTTCCAACCATCCCTTTACCTGTGAATAGGGTATTCCAATCAGCCTTTCACAGGGCTCGCTTAACACTTTCAAAATTGGTCTTTTACAAAGTTATAACTTTAATGTTTACATCAGGTCTTTCCTAAGCCACAACTAGTTTAAAATTAATATTTATGCGTAACGGACTGAAATCTAAATAAACACTTCCTGCCCCTATGTAACAGCCTCGAGAGGCTGAATAGGCAGTACAGTAGAATGTACTATATCCATTATTCGGTGAAGGTTTCCAATAGCTAAATTATTTTAAATTCCTCTTAAATGTGTATGGATTTTCATTAGAGTGTTTAAATATATTGAATTTTAATTAATGGTGAGTGGTTTGACTCGTAGCATCACATCTGGAACTCCCACTTCACATCTACCTTTAAAATAAGGAAATGTTGGCATCCAAGTTACCTTCTTAAAATAGTTTGAGGCATTTAGTTTATCTATAGCAAACTAGGGAGTCTTGGCTGGTCCTAAATCGATAATAACAAATTGGGTTTAGAATTACAATCCCTACAGTGTGCAAACAGGCCATTCGACCCAACAAGTCCACACCGACCCTCCGAGGAGTAACCTACCCAGACCCATTCCTCTACCCTATTATTACACATTTATCCCGACAAAGGCTCCTAACCCACACATCTCTGAAACTACAAACAATTTAGCATGGCCAATTCACCTGACATGCACATCTTTAGATTGTGGGGGGAAACCAGAGCATCCAGAAAAAGCTCATGCAGACACTGGAGATTATTCACCGGGAGACTATTGGGTTTAAAGGTCGTGTATGGTAGTAGTTAGTGTCTTTTGTTCCGGATGTTGAATTCGGATGTTTTAAACAGTGTTTTGGGAATAAAGATTCTTTCAGTCACTGAGAGTTCTCCGGGTGTGAAAGAAGTGAAGTTGGGGGTTTTACAAAAGGTAATGAAGGCAAAGCTGTAGGAATTGGCAGACAAGCTGGAGTTGGGGTTGCGTTTGTGGGAAAATAAGAGATAATTACAGCTATAGCTCGGCAATTAAAGTTGGTGGAAACGCCACCAGAATTTTTTGAAATGGCTAGAATTCAATTTCAAATGAGGTACTTTGAACATGAAAAGGAATTGAAATAGTTTGAATTATGATGTAAAGTAGAAATAAAAGAAAAGGAAATGAAAAAGAAAGAGAGAAGAAAAGTAGAGAGTTTCAACTTCAAAAGTTAGCAATTAGAGAGGAAAGTTGACATAGAAGGCGGAGATGAAGGTAGATGGTAGGCTGGATGAGGACCATAGTGAGGTTGAGCAACCCTATAGTCGCCAATGTTCTGATTCGGTTCTGTTTAAATACATCCAGGCATTATCTAAATTTGATGAGAAGGATGGGGAAGCATTTTGAACTTCATTTGAGAAAGGGCTAAACAAATGCAATGGCCAGTGACTATGTGGATTTAGTTGAACCAAACGAAGCTGGTGGGTATTTGCATCCCTATCAGAGATGGTATCTGACCGGTATGAGGTGGTGAAGAAAACCATCTGAAGTGTATATGAGCTTGTGCCAGAAGCCGGCAGAGAGCATCTCAGGAATCTAAACAAGGGTCTCTGGTTAAACGCACATTGAGTTTGAAAGGATCAAACAACGTAATTTTGAAAGGTGGGTAAGGATATTAAAAACAGAGCAAAGCTATGGCACTCTTAGAGAGATTCTTTTTTTGGAGAAGCTCAACAATTTACTTCATGCAGTCGTGAGAACTCGTGTGGAAGAGCATATAATTAAAACCGTTTGATTAGAACTGAAATGGCAGATGATGATGATGGGGTTCAGAAATCAAAGTTTGGTTTCTGTGAGAGATTGAGAAGAATGTGCGAGATTTTCTTAAAACATATACCTGTGAGAGTAAGGTTTACTGGCAAAGGCCATGAGTAGCCGGTAAAGTGGTTACAGCATGAAGAGGTGCAGAAACATGAGGAGCTATGCCATTCAGAGGGACTATTGGAAAGATAAGAAGTGCTTCATTATATAATGTGTGGTTGGAGTGTCCAGTGGAAACATCAACAGATTTATTTCCCAATGGGGAAGGAGGCCTTGAGCTTGATGTTGGTGTTGCAAAATTTCAGCATTTACATTGCCAATAACATACCTGAGACAAATCTTAATCACTGATCGTGAGTCGGAAAAGTTTTTGCAGAAGTTTAGGGAGAAAAATACCATTGTTTCGATTGAACTTATTATTGCTGCCATTCAGTTTGAAATTATAGAGTTATCAGGGCGAGAAAACCTACGTTTTGACACGTTGTGGAGACTTGGATGAAGAAAGACAAAGGCATTCTCTGGCAGGAGTACAATGAGTGAAATCGAAGCCAGTTGAGAACATTTATATGCTCACAGTCAATGTAATAAATATGCATTGCAGTCTACTAATAGAGGAAGATGAGGAGGTCTAAAATGAATCCACCGTTGTATATTGATGGATTATTTTATTAAAGGTGGAGTTGTGAGAACAGTGTCCATATAAAAAAGATTATTTTCTCTTGGGTTTTTTTTGAAGAGAGGTTTTAAAGGCAGAGGTGCAGAACTGCTGTCTGAAAACAGTCCAAGTAAATAACTGAGAAAGTCTTTAAGTTTCATTAAAACGGTGGGAATAATGGAAGGACAGTAGCCAGCTCTCCCAGATCAGGTTTCCGCGTTTTGCTTTTAGCTGCAGCATTCAGAAGCTGCTGGGGATCCCAGAAGGGTTGGAAGCTTCAATACATGATCCCCAAATGAACAGCAGATGCAGCAGAGGCTACAGAGAGGGGAAGCTCGGAAACCACGGAGTGAGTGTGTGTGGGGAAAGGGATTTGCTGTATCCACATCGGGTTGTCCAGGAACAGCTTCCCAAGCTAAACTTAACCCAGGAGCAGAGTGTGAGGGACCCTGACTGAACAAGGAGCTGGTCACAAATCGGTGTCGGCTCCTTCAACACGACTGCAGCTTCACACCAGGGGGAGGATGGTGCTGCCAGGGGCTGTTACCTATACAATTAAAAGTAGAGCCTTTGGCAGTGCTGTAGAACAGAAACCTAGGCCGTCAGGTTTAATTCTTTAAAAATTGCATCTCATATCGAGAGTGTGGATAAGAAGGTGTTTAACACACTTGTCTTCATCGCTTAGACCTTTGAATATCGGAATTGGGATGTCATGGTGTGGTTGTACAGGATATTGGTGAGACCTCTTCTGGAATACTGTGCCCAGTCTGGTCACTCTGCCCGCTCACTCCATAGGCACACCTCCCTCTGGGTGAAACAGCTGCCCCAGAGGTCACTTTTAAATGTTTCCCCTCTCACCTTAAGCCTATGTCCTCTAGTTTTGGTCTATCCGTACCATAAGAAAATACCTTGACTATTCACTTTGATATTACTGACCTTGATATTATTAAGCTGGAGAGGGTTCAGAAGAGATTAACCTGGATGTTGCTGGGAAAGGAGGGATTGAGCTAGAAGGAGAGACTGGATCGGCTGGGTGTTTTTCACTGAAGAATATGAGATTAAGCAGTAAGTTTACAGAGGTTTGTAAAATAATGGGGGCTACAGAGAAGCTGAAGGGAGGGCTGATGTCTTTTCCCTCGAGTTGGGGATTCAAAACTGAGGGATATTTTAAGGTTCGAGGAAAAAGATTTACAAAAGTCATGAGAGGTAAATATTTTAGACAGAAGCTGGCTTGTGTGTCGAATGAACTTCCAGAGGAAGTGGTGAAAGCAGGGATAGTTACAACATTTAAAGGACATTTAGATCAGTACATGGATCGGACATCAGTTTGGATGGTGCTGTGAGCAGCTGCCCTCTCCCTCCCCCTCTCTGAATGAATCCCTGTTGGTTTTCAGCCTCTGCCAATGTCTGTGCAGTGGCGTGTGGAGGCCAGCAGAGGGTGGCATTGTATCACTTTAAGCACGACAGAGACTGCCAGACCTGCCCCACACACAGACACACAGATACACACAGCAATTGTTAGGACACAACATTGAGCTCATCTGGTAAGATACACTAAACATAAAGAAATGCTCAATTTGCCTTGTAAACTGTTAAAATATGAGTGACAGAGAACTCCCAAATTCCACTGTTTAAATAAAAACATCAATTTATTTTTTTAACTCTGAAATTGAACATTTTACATCAACTATTCACAACTCTGAGACCCCATTTATCTTAACTGCTTTTTACCCTACTCCAACTTTACAGAAATGTACTGTTTCAAAAAGACACTTATTAAAATTACATAAACGTAATTTCAAAACCACACAGCAGCTGTTGTTTCATCTGACCTCACCCCAAGATGCTTTTTTCCCATCTTTCCTGGGAAGACTGGCTCATGTTACATGATGTTATCGAAGTGTCTCCATTTCAGAATCCTGCAACCTGGGAACACATCCTTCCATGACACTGTCTCTCAGTCTCCCACTGTCTGTCTATACCACAAACCCCTCCCATTTGGTGATATTTAAACTGCTCCTGGGTTACAGATCATGGTACTGGGGTGGTGTACACAGTCCTACATGCTGGGAGGGTAACTGTTCCTGGTTTACAGATCAATGAACTGGAGTGGGGTACACATTCCTACATGCTGGGAGGGTAACTGCTCCTGGGTTATAGATCAATGCTCGGGGTGGTGTACACAGTCCTACATGCTGGGAGGGTAACTGCTCCTGGGTTACCGATCAATGCACTGGGGTGGGGTACACAGTCCTACATGCTGGGAGGGTACCTGCAGCTGGTTTACAGATCAATGTAATAGGGTGGGGTACACAGTCCTACATGCTGGAAGGGTCACTGCTCCTGGGTTATAGATAAATGCACTTGGGTGGTGTACACAGTCATACATGCTGGGAGGGTAACTGCTCCTGGGTTACAAATCAATGCACTTGGGTGGGGTACACAGATCTACATGCTGGGAGGGTAACTGCTCCTGGGTTACAGATCAATTCACGGGGGTGGGGTACACAGTCCTACATGCTGCGAGGGTAACTGCTCCTGGTTTACAGATCAATGTACTGGGGTGGGGTACACATTCCTACATGCTGGAATGGTAACTGCTCCTGGGTCATAGATCAATGCACGGGGTGGTGTACACAGATCTACATGCGAGGAGGGTAACTGCTCTGCGCTTACCGATCAATGCACTGTGGTGGGGTACACAGTCCTACATGCTGGGAGGGTACCTGCTCCTGGTTCACAGATCAATGTACTGGGGTGGGGTACACAGTCCTACACGCTGGGAGGGTAACTGCTCCTGGGTTACAGATAAATGCACTGGGGTAGGGTTCACAGTCCTTCATGCTGGGAGGGGAACTGCTTTTGTGTTACAGATCAATGCACTGGGAAGGTGTACACAGTCCTACATGCTGGGAGGGTAACTGCTCCTGGGTTACAGATCAATGCACTGGGATGGTGTACACAGTCCTACATGCTGCGAGGGTAACTGCTCCTGGGTTACAGATCAGTGCACTGGGATGGTGTACACAGTCCTACATGCTGCGAGGGTAACTGCTCCTGGGTTACAGATCAATGCACTGGAGTGGGGTACACAGTCCTACATGCTGGGAGGGTAACTGCTCCTGGTTTACAGATCAATGTACTGTTGTTGTGTACACAGCCGTTCATGCTGCGAGGGTAACTGCTCCTGGGTTACAGATCAATGCACTGGGGTGGGGTACACAGTCCTACATGCTGGGAGGGTAACTGCTCCTGGTTTACAGATCAATGTACTGTTGTTGTGTACACAGCCGTTCATGCTGGGATGGTAACTGCGCCTGGGTTACAGATCAGTGCACTCTTGTGGGGTACACAGTCCTACATGCTAGGAGGGTAACTGCTCCTTGTTTACAGATCAATGCACTGGGGTGGGGAACACAATCCTACATGCTGGGAGGGTAACTGCTCGTGGGTTACAGATCAATCTACTGGGGTGGTGGACACAGTCCTACATGCTGGGAGGGTAACTGCTCCTGGTTTACAGATCAATGTACTGTTGTTGTGTACACAGCCGTTCATGCTGGGATGGTAACTGCTCCTGGGTTAAAGATCAGTGCACTGTGGTGGGGTACACAGTCCTACATGCTAGGAGGGTAACTGCTCCTTGTTTACAGATCAATGCACTGGGGTGGGGTACACAATCCTACATGCTGGGAGGGTAACTGCTCGTGGGTTACAGATCAATCTACTGGGGTGGTGTACAGAGTCCTACATGCTGGGAGGGTAACTGCTCATGGTTTACAGATCAATGCACTGGGGTGGTGTACACAGTCCTAAATGCTGGGATTGTAACTGCTCCTCGGTTACAGATCAATGTACTGTTGTGGTGTACACAGTCCGACATGCTGGGAGGGTAACTGCTGCTGGGTTACAGATCAATGTACTGGGATGGTGTACACAGTCCTACATGCTGGGAGGATAACTGCTCCAGGTTTACAGATCAATGTACTGGAGTGGTGTACACAGTTCTACATGCTGGGAGGGCAACTGCTCCTGTTTTACAGATCAATGCACTGGGGTGGTGTACACAGTCCTATATGCTGGGATTGTAACTTCTCCTCGGTTACAGATCAATGTACTGTTGTGGTGGAAACAGTCCTACATGCTGGGAGGGTAACTGCTGCTGGGTTACATATCAATGTACTGGGATGGTGTAAACAGTCCTACATGCTGGGATGGTAACTGCTCCTGGGTTACAGACCAATGTACTGTTTTGGTGTACACAGCCCTACATGCTGGGATGGTAACTGCTCCTGGGTTACAGATCAGTGCACTGTGGTGGGGTACACAGTCCTACATGCTGGGAGGGTAACTGCTCCTGGGTCATAGATCAATGCACGGGGTGGTGTACACAGTCCTTCATGCTGGGATGGTAACTGCTCCTGGGTCATAGATCAATGCACGGGGTGATGTACACAGATCCATATGCTGGGATGGTCACTGCCCCTGGGTTGCAGATCAATGTACTGGGGTGGTGTGCACTGTCCTACATGCAGGGAGGGTAACTGCTCTGCGCTTACCGATCAATGCACTGGGGTGGGGTACACAGTCCTACATGCTGGGAGGGTACCTGCTCCTGGTTTACGGATCAATGTACTGGGGTGGGGTACACAGTCCTACATGCTGGGAGGGTAACTGCTCCTGGATTACAGATCAATGCACTGGGATGGTGTACACAGTCCTACATGCTGGGAGGGTATCTGCTCCTGGGTTTCAGATCAATGCACTGGGATGGTGTACACAGTCCTACATGCTGCGAGGGTAACTGCTCCTGGGTTACAGATCAATGCATTGGGGTGGGGTACACAGTCCTACATGCTGGGATGGTAACTGCTCCTGGTTTACAGATCAATGTACTGTTGTTGTGTACACAGCCGTTCATGCTGGGATGGTAACTGCTCCTGGGTTACAGATCAGTGCACTGTGGTGGGGTACACAATCCTTCATGCTAGGAGGGTAACTGCTCCTTGTTTACAGATCAATGCACTGGGGTGGGGTACACAATCCTACATGCTGGGAGGGTAACTGCTCGTCGGTTACTGATCAATGTACTGTTGTGGTGTACACAGTTCGACATGCTGGTTGGGTAACTGCTGCTGGGTTACAGATCAATGTACTGGGATGGTGTACACAGTCCTACATGCTGGGAGGATAACTGCTCCACGTTTACAGATCAATGTACTGGAGTGGTGTACACAGTTCTACATGCTGGGAGGGTAACTGCTCCTGTTTTACAGATCAATGCACTGGGGTGGTGTACACAGTCCTACATGCTGGGAGGGTAACTGCTCCTGGGTTACAGATCAATGTACTGTTGTGGTGTACACAGTCCTACATGCTGGGAGGGTAACTGCTGCTGGGTTACAGATCAATGTACTGGGATGGTGTACACAGGCCTACATGCTGGGTGGGTAACTGCTCCTGGGTTACAGATCAATGTACTGTTTTGGTGTACACAGCCCTAAATGCTGGGATGGGAACTGCTCCTGGGTTACAGATCAGTGCACTGTGGTGGGGTACACAGTCCTACATGCTGGGATGGTAACTGCTCCTGGGTCATAGATCAGTGCACGGGGTGATGTACACAGATCCATATGCTGGGATGGTCACTGCCCCTGGGTTGCAGATCAATGTACTGGGGTGGTGTGCACAGTCCTACATGCAGGGAGGGTAACTGCTCTGCGCTTACCGATCAATGCACTGGGGTGGGGTACACAGTCATACATGCTGGGAGGGTACCTGCTCCTGGTTTACAGATCAATGTACTGGGGTGGGGTACAAAGTCCTACATGCTGGGAGGGTAACTGCTCCTGGATTACAGATCAATGCACTGGGGTGGTGTACACAGTCCGACATGCTGGGAGGGTATCTGCTACTGGGTTACAGATCAATGCACTGGGGGTAGGGTTCACAGTCCTTCATGCTGGGAGGGTAACTGCTCCTGTGTTACAGATCAATGCACTGGGGTGGGGTACACAGTCCTACATGCTGGGAGGGTAAATGCTTCTGGGTTACAGATCAATGCACTGGGAGGGGGTACACAGTCCTACATGCTGCGAGAGTAACTGCTCCTGGGTTACAGATCAGTGCACTGGGATGGTGTACACAGTCCTACATGCTGGGAGGGTAACTGTTCGTGGGTTACAGATCAATCTACTGGGGTGGTGTACACAGTCCTATATGCTGGGATTGTAACTGCTCCTCGGTTACAGATCAATGTACTGTTGTGGTGTACACAGTCCGACATGCTGGGAGGGTAACTGCTGCTGGGTTACAGATCAATGTACTGGGATGGTGTACACAGTCCTACATGCTGGGAGGATAACTGCTCCAGGTTTACAGATCAATGTACTGGAGTGGTGTACACAGTTCTACATGCTGGGAGGGTAACTGCTCCTGTTTTACAGATCAATGCACTGGGGTGGTGTACACAGTCCTATATGCTGGGATTGTAACTGCTGCTCGGTTACAGATCAATGTACTGTTGTGGTGTACACAGTCCTACATGCTGGGAGGGTAACTGCTGCTGGGTTACAGATCAATGTACTGGGATGGTGTACACAGTCCTACATGCTGGGAGGGTAACTGCTCCTGGGTTACAGATCAATGTACTGTTTTGGTTTACACAGCCCTACATGCTGGGATGGTAACTGCTCCTGGGTTACAGATCAGTGCACTGTCGTGGGGTACACAGTCCTACATGCTGGGAGGGTAACTGCTCCTGAATCATAGTTCAATGCACGGGGTGGTGTACACAGTCCTACATGCTGGGATGGTAACTGCTCCTGGGTCATAGATCAATGCACGGGGTGATGTACACAGATCCATATGCTGGGATGGTAACTGCCCCTGGGTTGCAGATCAATGTACTGGGGTGGTGTGCACAGTCCTACATGCAGGGAGGGTAACTGCTCTGCGCTTACCGATCAAAGCACTGGGGTGGGGTGCACGGTGCTACATGCTGGGAGGGTACCTACTCCTGGTTTACAGATCAATGTACTGGGGTGGGGTACACAGTCCTACATGCTGGGAGGGTAACTGCTCCTGGATTACAGATCAATGCACTGGGGTGGTGTACACAGTCCGACATGCTGGGAGGGTATCTGCTCCTGGGTTACAGATCAATGCACTGGGGTAGGGTTCACAGTCCTTCATGCTGGGAGGGTAACTGCTCCTGTGTTACAGATCAATGCACTGGGGTGGTGTACACAGTCCTACATGCTGGGAGGGTAAATGCTTCTGGGTTACAGATCAATGCACTGGAATGGTGAACACAGTCCTACATGCTGGGAGGTTATCTGCTTCTGGGTTACAGATCAATGCACTGGGAGGGGGTACACAGTCCTACATGCTGCGAGGGTAACTGCTCCTGGGTTACAGATCAGTGCACTGGGATGGTGTACACAGTCCTACATGCTGGGAGGGTAACTGCTCCTGGTTTACAGATCAATGTACTGGGGTGGGGTACACATTCCTACATACTGGGATGGTAACTGCTCCTGGGTTGCAGATCAGTGCACTGGGTGGTGTACACAGATCTACATGCTGGGAGCGTAACTGCTCTGCGCTTACTGATCAATGCACTGGGGTGGGGTACACAGTCCTACATGCTGGGAGGGTAACTGCTCCTGGGTTACAGATCAATGCACTGGGGAAGGGTTCACAGTCCTACATCCTGGGAGGGTAACTGCTCCTGGTTTACAGATCAATGCACTGGGATGGTGTACACAGTCCTACATGCTGCGACGGTAACTGCTCCTGGGTTACAGATCAGTGCACTGGGATGGTGTACACAGTCCTACATGCTGCGAGGGTAACTGCTCCTGGGTTACAGATCAATGCACTGTGGTGGGGTACACAGTCCTACATGCTAGAAGGGTAACTGCTCCTGGGTTACAGATCAATGCACTGGGGTGGGGTATACAATCCTACATGCTGGGAGGGTAACTGCTCCTGGGTTACAGATCAATGTACTGGGTTTGGGTCCACAGTCCTTCATGCTGGGAGGGTAACTGCTCCTGGGTTACAGATCAATCTACTGGGGTGGTGTACACAGTCCTACATGCTGGGAGGGAAATTGCACATGTTTTACAGATCAATGCACTGGGGTGGTGTAGACATTCCTATATGCTGGGAGGGTAACTGCTCCTGGGTTACAGATCAATGCACTGGGGTGGGGTACACAGTCCTACATGCTGGGAGGGAAACTGCACATGGTTTACAGATCAATGCACTGGGGTGGTGTTGACATTCCTATATGCTGGGAGGATAACTGCTCCAGGTTTACAGATCAATGTACTGGAGTGGGGTACACAGTCTAACATGCTGGGAGGGTAACTGCTCCTGTTTTACAGATCAATGCACTGGGGTAGTGTACACAGTCCTATATGCTGGGAGGGTAACTGCTCCTGGGTTACAGATCAATGTACTGTTGTGGTGTACACAGTCCTACATGCTGGGAGGGTAGCTGCTGCTGGGTTACAGATCAATGCACTGGGATGGTGTACACAGTCCTACATGCTGGGAGGGTAGCTGCTCCTGTGTTACAGATCAATGCACTGGGATGGAGTACATAGTCCTACATGCTGGGAGGGTAACTGCTCCTGTGTTACAGATCAATGCACTGGGATGGTGTACACAGTCCTACATGCTGCGAGGGTAACTGCTCCTGGGTTACTGATCAATGCACTGGGATAGTGTACACAGTCCTACATGCTGCGAGGGTAACTGCTCCTGGGTTACAGATCAATGTACTCTTTTGGTGTACACCGCCCTTCATGCTGGGATGGTAACTGCTCATGGGTTACAGATCAATGCACTGGGTTGGTGTACACAGTCCTATATGCTGGGAGGGTAGCTGCTGCTGGGTTACAGATCAATGCACTGGGATGGTGTACACAGTCCTACATGCTGGGAGGGTAGCTGCTCCTGTGTTACAGATCAATGCACTGGGATGGAGTACATAGTCCTACATGCTGGGAGGGTAACTGCTCCTGTGTTACAGATCAATGCACTGGGATGGTGTACACAGTCCTACATGCTGCGAGGGTAACTGCTCCTGGGTTACTGATCAATGCACTGGGATAGTGTACACAGTCCTACATGCTGCGAGGGTAACTGCTCCTGGGTTACAGATCAATGTACTCTTTTGGTGTACACCGCCCTTCATGCTGGGATGGTAACTGCTCATGGGTTACAGATCAATGCACTGGGTTGGTGTACACAGTCCTATATGCTGGGAGGGTAACTGCTCCTGGGTTGCAGATCAATGTACTGGTGTGGTCTACACAATCCTATATGCTGGGAGGGTAACTGCTCCTGTGTTACAGAACAATGCACTGGAGGGGTGTACACAGTCCTACATGCTGCGAGGGTAACTGCTCCTGGGTTACAGATCAATGCACTGGGATGGTGTGCACAGTTCTACATGCTGCGAGGGTAACTGTTCCTGGGTTACAGATCAGTGCACTGTGGTGTGGTACACAGTCCTACATGCTGGGAGGGTAACTGCTTCTTGGTTACAGATCAATGCACTGGGGTGGGGTACACAGTCCTACATGCTGGGAGGGTAACAGCTCTTGGGTTACAGGTCAATGTACTGGGGTTGGGTTCACAGTCCAACATGCTGAGAGGGTAACTGCTCCTGGGTTACAGATCAAGTACTGTGGTGGTGTACAGAGTCCTACATTCTGGGAGGGTAGCTGCTCCTGTGTTACAGATCAATGCACTGGGATGGAGTACATAGTCCTACATGCTGGGAGGGTAACTGCTCCTGTGTTACAGATCAATGCACTGGTATGGTGTACACAGTCCTACATGCTGCGAGGGTAACTGCTCCTGGGTTACAGATCAATGTACTCTTTTGGTGTACACAGCCCTACATGCTGGGATGGTAACTGCTCATGGGTTACAGATCAATGCACTGGGTTGGTGTACACAGTCCTATATGCTGGGAGGGTAACTGCTCCTGGGTTGCAGATCAATGTACTGGTGTGGTCTACACAATCCTACATGCTGCGAGGGTAAATGCTCCTGGGTTACAGATCAATGCACTGGGATGGTGTACACAGTCCTACATGCTGCGAGGGTAACTGCTCCTGGGTTACAGATCAGTGCACTGTGGTGGGGTACACAGTCCTACATGCTGGGAGGGTAACTGTTCCTTGGTTACAGATCAATGCACTGGGGTGGGGTACACAGTCCTATATGCTGGGAGGGTAACAGCTCTTGGGTTACAGATCAATGTACTGGGGTTGGGTTCACAGTCCAACATGCTGAGCGGGTAACTGCTCCTGGGTTACAGATAAAGTACCGTGGTGGTGTACAGAGTCCTACATGCTGGGAGGGTAACTGCTCATGGTATACAGATCAATGCACTGGGGTGGTGTATACATTCCTATATGCTGGGAGGACAACTGCTCCAGGTTTACAGAACAATGTACTGGAGTGGTGTACACAGTCCTACATGTTGGGTGAGTGACTGCTCCTGCTTTACAGATCAATGTACTGGGGAGCGGTACACAGTCCTACATGCTGGGAGGGTAACTGCTCCTGGGTTAAAGATCAATGTACTGGGGTTGGGTTCATAGTCCAACATGCTCGGAGGGTAACTGCTCCTGTGTTACAGACCAATGTACTGTGGTGGTGTACACTGTCCTACATGCTGGGAGGGTAACTGCTCGTGGGTTACAGATCAATGTCCTGGGGTGGTGTACACTGTCCTTCATGCTGGGAGGGTAACTGCTCGTGGGTTACAGATCAATGTCCTGGGGTGGTGTACACTGTCCTACATGCTGGGAGTGTAAATGCTCCTGATTTACAGGTCAATGTCCTGGGGTGGTGTCCACAGTCCTACATGTTGGGTGAGTGACTGCTCCTGCTTTACAGATCAATGTACTGGGGTGGTGTACACAGTCCTACATGCTGGGAGGGTAACTGCTCCTGCGTTACATATAAATTCACGTGTGATCACTGCACATGCTACTGTGCTGGTCAGACTATCTGCGGTTTAGAGAGAATGCAATGATGTGGACAGTGCTGCTCCCCGTGCCGGATGGATATGTGGCCTTTGCACAGTAAATGCACAGTGGCCTTGCCTCATGTTGGGGGGTGGATAGGGGGGTAAGTTCATGGACAGGTCAAGGAATTCCTCGGAACGTTCTGTCCCCAACATTCTATAACTGACATTCGACGGACCTTTCTGTCCCTGACATTCTATAACTGACATTCGCCGGAACGTTCTTCCCCCAACGTTCTATAACTGACATTCTCCGGAACGTTCTGCCCCCAACATTCTATAACTGACATTCCCCGAATGTACTGTCCCTGACATTGTTTGTGAACGGCCGGACGTCAGTGAATTGAACAAACGATAAGATCCCGAGGGAAGAGATCCCGTTCCACGGAGAAGGAGACACTGTTCCGAAGGCACCTCAGGCAGTTAAAGGGGTGAATACGTTTTCCCTGCGTTTACATTTCTCCACAACACAGGATCGACCACAATTTAGACCAAAATACAGGAATTCTCAAACTCCTTTTGTCTCCATGAAACTGGGAGAGAATCCTTCTGGACAGCAACGTTTCCACCCTCCGTATTAGGAACTGGGAAGGAGTTACCTGTGTCTGCTCTCGAGTGGTCGAGTGTGTGGGAATGTTCTAGAAACCATCTGTCCTTATGGATGTGTCTCTGTGTGTTTGGGGAGGGAGGGTTTCTTGTGGTTTCTGTCACATTTTTGTCAGGAATTCCGAACTTCTCATTTATTACTCCAGCTCCAATTATTTTAATAAATCCCTGAATGCAGGGACACATTTGAAAATCTCACTGGGTCCCCGATCAAATGGGTCCCTTTGCCTCGAGGCTGATGGATAATGGGTTTGTTTTCCTTCCTCACAGTTAACGTCGTGACCATCTACGTCCTGCTTCATAAAGATTGTGGATTGTCTCCATGTGTCAGACGTTACCTGGGGGCCATGGCAGCTGCGGATCTCCTGGTCATTATCCTCGACCTGATCCTGAGACACATTCCCATTGTTTATCGGGAACAATTTTATTTCCTGAGGGACTCCGTCCCCGTGTGTAATATCCACGCCGCCCTGCTTTATGCAGCCACTGACTGCTCTGTCTGGTTCACCGTCACTTTCACCTTTGATCGGTTTGTGGCCATTTGTTGCCAGAAGCTGAAAAGTAAATATTGCAGTGAGAAAACGGCGGCTGTGGTTCTGGGAGCAGTGACTGTGCTGAGCTGTTTAAAGAACATTTCCTGGTATTTTATTCTCACGGCTCGGTATTGGATGGTGAACCTCCCCTGGTTTTGTGAGGTGACAATCGCTGTTCAATCCTCCATTGTCTGGGTCACAATCGAGTTCCTCCACCACATTCTAACCCCGTGTGTCCCATTTCTCCTGATTCTGCTGCTCAATGTTCTCACCGTCAGACACATTTTAGTGACCAGCAGAGCCCGCAGCAGACTCCGCGTTCACACCAATGGGGACGCTCAGTCTGACACTGAAATGAGAAACCGAAAAAAATCCATCATTTTACTGTTTGTGATCTCGGCCAATTTCATCCTGTTATGGGCAACGTTCATGCTTTTTTCTATATGGTTCCGGATGTATTTCATTGGGTATAAGTCTATGTATCTCCATCGCTTTGTGCGGGAATTGGGCTTCATGCTGCAGCTCCTCAGTTGCTGCACAAACACCGTGATTTATGCCGTGACCCAGACTAAGTTCAGGCAGCAGCTGAAGAATGTGCTGAAATATCCCTTCACCCAAATACATCCATCCATCAAATTCACTCATTAATCAATCCATCCGGGATTTTCTCATTTCAGTTCAGTGTTTCAGCGATGGAGCAGCCTGTCGCTATGGTAACAGACTGAGGGTAGCGCTGGTTAGTCCATCCGTATCCCACAGCGGGGTTACAGGGAAACATTTCAATGTTTCTCACAACTCAGGGGCCAGTGAGAAAAGGCACCATCCCACTGACTGAATCCATCACTTCCATTTGTAACCAATAAAAATGTTGATTAAAGCGTGCCGAGCAGCAGAGTGACCGATGTTGTTGTGTGTCTTTGTGTTGGAGAAGCTGAGCTGGAGAGAGACAGACTCAGCCCCAAGTCCTGGTCCTCAGGGAAGGGGAGGGCACCGCGCCCTGAGCTCAGGAGCTGGGTGTAACTCCCTCTGACACCCCCCACTCCAACCTGGCATCCCCATTCCCTCTCCCCCACTTTTCCTCATCAATTCTCTCCCTCTCTCTTTCTCTTTCTGCACACTGTCTCTTTCTCACCACCTCACCCTTTCACTCTCTCTGGTCCCCTCTCAGACAATCCCGGTTTCTCCATCTGCCTCCACTATTCTTTCTGCCTCACTCTCCCCCTCTCTCTCACACACCCCCAACATGAATTTCTCCACCCTGCCTCCATTCTTCTCTCTCCCCCTCAACCTCAGTCTCTCTCTCCTACCGTCTCTGTCTCCCTCCCGCAATTCCGTCTCTACCCCATTTTCCCCACCTCCCACTTCCCACATCTCTCGATCATCTCACCCCCATCCCCCCACATGCAGCCTCACCACCAACCACCAGTCTCTGGGTCAGAGGGTGAGGGAAGGACCAGGGAGACAGCGTCTGTCAGAGAGAGAATAAGGGCAGGACAGGAGGGAGAGAGATTCAATCAGAGAGAAACTGGGGGGGGGGGGGGAGGAGGTGGGGAGAGAGAGACCAATGTAGGGGGATTGAGAGTGAGAGAAGATGGAGAGAGAAGGAAGGAGCAGGGTAGAAAGAGAGAGAGAAAGAGAGAGAGAGGGAAGGGAGAGATAAGGTGAGCGAGGGAGAGAGAGAGAAATAGGGGAGAACATAATGAGAGAGGGGCAGAGAGAGAGGGGACAGAGAGAGGGGGAAGTGAGAGGGGGTCAATAGACAATAGACAATAGACAATAGATGCAGGAGTAGGCCATTCTGCCCTTCGAGCCTGCACCGCCATTCAATATGATCATGGCTGATCATTCCTAATCAGTATCCTGTTCCAGCCTTATCTCCATACCCCTTGACTCCACTATCTTTCAGAGCTCTATCCAATTCTTTCTTAAAAGAATCCAGAGACTGGGCCTCCACTGCCCTCTGGGGCAGAGCATTCCACACAGCCATCACTCTCTGGGTGAAGTAGTTTCTCCTCATCTCTGTAAGGGTCATAGAGAGAGGGGACAGAGAGAGAGGGGGACAGAGAGAGGGGGGACAGAGAGAGAGGGGACAGAGGGGTGGTAAGAGGGAGAAAGCGACAGAGGAGGGGACAGAGAGAGGGGGGGACTGAGAGAGAAGGGGACATAGAGAGGGAACAGAGAGACGGGGGGAAAAAGAGGGGGGGAAGAGAGAGGAGGGGACAGGGGGGGCAGAGAGAGAGGGGTGAGAGAGGGGAGAGAGAGTGGGGGAGAAAGAGGGGGTCAGAGTGAGGGGAACAGAGAGACAGGGGAAGAGAGAGAGGGGGACAGAGAGATAGGCACAGAGAGAGAGAGGAGAACAGGGAGAGAGAGGGGGGAACATAGAGACGGCGATAGAGAGAGGGGGACAGAGATAGGGAGGGGGACATAGAGGGGGGACAGATAAAGGCAGAACAGAGAGCGGGGACAGAGAGAGGGGCAACAGATAGAGGGGGGACAGAGTGATAGAGGGGGACTGAGAGACGGTGACAGAGAGAGGGCAGAGAGAGAGCGACAGAGAGGAGGGCAGAGAGAGGGGTATAGAGGGAGGGGGGACAGAGAGAGAGGGACAGAGAGACGGTGACAGACAGGGTGCAGAGAGAGGGCGACAGAGGGGACAGAGAGAGGGTGACAGAGAAAGGGGGGACAGAGAAAGGGGGAGAGAGAGGGGGGTGACAGAGGGACGGGGGACAGACAGATGGTGACAGAGAGGGGGCAGAGAGAGCGCGACAGAGAGAGGGTGACAGAGGGGGCAGAGAGAGGGGGGAGGGAGAGAGAGGGGAGTAGAGAGAGAAGGGTGACAGAGAGAGGGGGTACAGAGAAAGGGGGAGAGAGGGAGAGGGCCAGAGCGACGGTGACAGAGAGGGGGAGAGAGGGGTACAGAGATAGGAGGGACAGAGAGAGGGGGGACAGAGAGAGGGGGGACAGAGGGAGGGGGACAGAGGGAGGGGACAGAGGGAGGGGGGACAAAGAGATGATGACAGAGAGGGAGCAGAGAGAGGGGACAAAGAGAGGGGGGCAGAGAGAGGGGGCAGAGATAGAGGGGGACAGAGAGAGGGTACAGCGAGTGGGGGAGATAGAGGGTTTCAGAGAGAGGGGGCCAGAGAGAGAGAGAGGGGACAGATAGAGGCGGGACAGAGTGGGGGGAGAGAGAGAGGAGGGCAGAGAGAGGGTGACAGAGAGAGAGGACCGGGAGTGGGGGAGATGGAGGTGGTTAGAGAGAGGGGGACAGAGAGAGAGAGGTACAGAGAGAGAGGAATACGGGGGGGGGGGGGGGCAGAGAGCGAGGGGACCGAGAGTGGGGGGTCCGAGAGAGGGGTACAGAGTGCGGGAGAGAGAGGGGGTCAGAGAGAGGGGTACAGAGAGAGGGGGGCAGAGAGAAGGGGCAGAGAGTGGGCGACAGAGAGGGGAGCAGAGAGCGGGGGAGAGAGGGGGACAGAGAGAGGGGGCAGAGAGAGAGGGGGACAGAGAGAAGGGGGCAGAGAGAGAGGTGGGTGGAAGAGAGAGTGGATCAGAGAGAGGCGGGCGGGAGAGAGAGGGGGACAGAGAGAGAGGGGGCATAGAGAGGGGGAGAGAGAGGGGGGACAGAGAGAGAGGGGGACAGAGAGAGTGGGGGCATAGCGAGGGGGACAGAGAGAGGGGAACAGAAAGAGGGGGAGGTAGAGGGGGTCAGAGAGAAATGGGGACAGAGAGAACGGGAGATAGAGGGGGTCAGAGGGAGGGCGACAGAGGGAGGGGCACAGAGAGTGGGGGGGATAGAGGGTTCAGCGAGAGGGGGACAGAGAGCGGGGCACAGAGAGAGGGGCACAGAGAGTGGGGAGATAGAGGGTGACAGATAGAGAGGGGACAGAGAGAGGGCAGTGAGAGAAGGGAGCAGAGAGTGTGGGACAGAGTGAGGGGTCAGAGTGAGAGTGGAACAGAGAGAGAGTGACAGAGAGAGGGGGACAGAGAGAGGGGGACAGGGAGAGAGGGACAGAGAGAGGGGGGAACAGTGAGAGGGGGAAAGAGAGAGGCGGGTGGGCTGGAGAGGGGGGCAGAGAGAGGGGGACAGAGAGAGGGGCACAGAGAGAGGGGCACAGAGAATGGGGGAGGTAGAGGGGGACAGAGAGAGAGGGGCAGAGAGAGTGGGGGCAGAGAAGGGGGCACAGAGAGGGGGGAACAGAGATATGGGGAAAGAGCGAGGGGAAAGAGAGAGAGGGAGAAAGAGAGAGGTGGGTGGGAGGGAGAGGGAGGCAGAGAGAGTGCGACAGATAGAGGGGCACAGAGAGTGGGGGAGATAGAGGGGGTTAGAGAGAGGGGGACAGAGAGAGGGGGAGATAGAGGGGGACAGTGAGAGGGGGACAGAGAGAGGGGGAGATAGAGGCGGACAGAGAGAGGGAGACAGAGAGAGGGGGAGATAGAGAGGGGTACAGAGTGGGGTGAGAGAGGGGTTCAGAGAGTGGGTGGATGGAGAGAGTGGGGCACAGAGAGAGAGGGGGACAGAGAGAGAGGAGGACAGAGAGAGGGTGGCAGATAGAAGGGGGACAGAGAGAAGGGGACAGAAAGAAGGGGGAGAGAGAGAAGGGGACAGAGAGAAGGGGGACAGAGAGAGAGGGGGCAGAGAGAGGGGTCAGAGGGAGGGGGACTGTGAGATGGTGACAGAGAGGGGGCAGAGAGAGGGGGACAGAGAGAGGGGGGACAGTGAGATGGGGGACAGAGAGAGAGGGGGACAGAGAGAGCGGTGACAGAGAGAGAGGACAGAGGAAGGGGGCAGAGGGACGGTGACAGAGAGGGGGCAGAGAGAGGGCGTCAGAGAGAGTGGGGACATAGAAACGGGACAGAGAGACAGGGACGGGGGACAGAGAGAGGGGGGACAGAGAGAGCAGGTGACAGAGAGGGGGGACGTAGAGAGGGGGACCGAGAGAGGCGGACAGAGAGAAGAGGAGATAGAGGGCTCAGTGGGAGGGCGGGACAGAGAGAGGGGTAGAGAGTGGGGGAGAGAGAGGGGGAAAGAGAGGGTGTCAGAGAGAGTGGGGACATAGAGACGGGACAGAGAGACAGGGACGGAAGACAGAGAGAGGGTGGACAGAGAGCAGGTGACAGAGAGGGGGGACAGAGAGAGGGGGACCGATAGAAGGGGACAGAGAGAAGAGGAGATAGAGGGCTCAGAGGGAGGGCGGGACAGAGAGTGCGGGACAGAGAGAGGTGTACAGAGTGGGGTAGAGAGAGGGGGAAAGAGAGGGTGTCAGAGAGAGGGTGTCGGAGAGAAGGGGACAGAGAGAGTGGGACAGAGAGAGTGGGGGGACATAGGGAGAGGGGTGAGAGAGAGAGGGGAGAGAAGACAGGGGAGATAGAGTGGGGGCAAAAGAGGTGGTCAGAGAGAGGTGAACAGAGAGAGAGGGGGGCCGAGAGAATGAGATGGGGGAACAGAGAGAGGGCTATCGAGAGAGGGGGACAGGGAGAGGAGGTGGGGTCAGAGAGAGGGGGGAAAGAGAGAGGGGGGACAGAGAGAGAGATGGGGGACAGAGAGAGGTGGACAGACAGAAGTGGGACAGAGAGTGTGGGGACAGAGAGAAGGGGAACAGAGAGAAGGGGACAGCGAGACGGGGTTCAGAGAGAGGGGGACAGAGAGAGGGGGGACAGAGAGAGGGGACAGAGAGAGAGGGGGACAGAGAGAGGAGGAAAGTGAGAGAGGAGGAAAGTGAGAGAGAGAAAGGGGACAGTGAGATAGGGACAGAGAAAGGGTGGCAGAGAGAAGGGGGACAGAGAGAATGGGGACAGAGAGAGGGGGACAGAAAGAAGGGGGACAGAGAGAAGGCGGTCAGAGAGAGAGGGACAGAGAGAGAGGGACAGAGAGGGATGGTCAGAGAGAGAGAAGTGGGACAGAGAGAGGGGGAATAGAGAGAGAGGAGGGACAGAGAGAGAGGTGGACAGAGAGAGGGTGACAGATAGAAGGGGGACAGAGAGAAGTGGGACAGAGTGAGGGGGGACAGAGAGAGGGGGACAGAAAGAAGGGGGAGAGAGAGAAGGGGACAGAGAGAAGGGGGACAGAGAGAGAGGGGACAGAGAGAGGGGTCAGAGGGAGGGGGACTGTGAGATGGTGACAGAGAGGGGGCAGAGAGAGGGGAACAGAGGGGGGGGACAGAGAGAGGGTGACAGAGAGAGGGGGGACAGTGAGATGGGGGAAAGTGAGAGAGGGGGACAGAGAGAGCGGGGACAGAGAGAGAGGACAGAGGATGGGGGGCAGAGAGACGGTGACAGACAGGGGGCAGAGAGAGGGCGTCAGAGAGAGTGGGGACATAGAGACGGGACAGAGAGACAGGGACGGGGGACAGAGAGAGGGTGGACAGAGAGAGCAGGTGACAGAGAAGGGGGACGTAGAGAGGGGGACCGAGAGAGGGGGACAGAGAGAAGAGGAGATAGAGGGCTCAGAGGGAGGGCGGGACAGAGAGTGCGGGACAGAGAGAGGGGTACAGAGTGGGGGAGAGAGAGGGGGAAAGAGAGGGTGTCAGAGAGAGTGGGGACATAGAGACGGGACAGAGAGACAGGGACGGGGGACAGAGAGAACAGGTGACAGAGAGGGGGGACATAGAGAGGGGGACCGAGAGAGGGGCACAGAGAGAAGAGGAGATAGAGGGCACAGAGGGAGGGCGGGACAGAGTGTGCGGGACAGAGAGAGGGGTACAGAGTGGGGGAGAGAGGGGGGGAAGAGAGGGTGTCAGAGAGAGGGGGACAGAGAGTGTGGGACAGAGAGAAAGGGGGACAGAGAGAGGGGGGAACAGAGCGAGGGGTGGGACAGAGAGAGGACGGGACAGAGAGAGGGGGGACAGAGCGAAGGGGGACAGAGAGAGAGGGGAGAGAGAGAGGGGGAGAGAGTGTGTGTGGAAACAGGGGGTCAGAGAGAGGGGAACAGATACAGATGGGGACAGAGAGAGTGAGGGTGACAGAGCCGGTGACAGAGAGGGGGCAGAGAGAGGGCGACAGAGAGAGGGGGACAGAGAATGGTGGAACACAGAAAGGGGTGAGAGAGAGAGCGGGGGAGAGAGAGAGGTGACTGAGGGGCGGGGGGACAGAGAGAAGGGGAGAGAGCGATGGGGGACAAAGAGGGAGAGAGAGGGAGGTGTCAGAGGGAGGGGGGACAGAGAGAGGGGGGACAGAGTGAGGGGGGACAGAGAGGGGGGAGATAGAGGGGTCCGAGAGAGATGGACAGTAAGAGAGGGGACAGAGAGGGTGGACAGATCGAGGTGGGACAGACAGAGGAGGGCAGAGAGAAGGTGACAGAGAGAAAGGACAGAGAGTGGGGGACACAGAGAGGGGGCAGAGAGTGGAGAAGATAGAGGGGAGCAGAGAGAGGGGGACAGTGAGAGGGACAGAGAGAGAGGGGAAAGGGAGAGGGTGACAGAGAGAGGGGGGCAGAGGGCAGGGTAGAGGGAGCGAGAGACGGGTGGGAGAGAGAGAGGGGAGAAGAGAGTGGGGAAGATAGTGGGGGTCAGAGAGAGGAGGACAGAGAGAGAGGGCGCAGTGAGAGGGCGACAGAGAGAGTGTACAGAGACAGGGGGCAGAGAGAGTGGGGGTCAGAGAGAGTGGAGACAGAGAGAGGGGAGACAGATAGAGGGGATACAGAGAGAGGGGTGTACAGAGAGAGGGGGTCAGAGAGCGGGGAGAGAGAGGGGGCAGATAGGGGGCAGAGAGAGAGGGGAGATATAAAGAGAGGGGGACAGAGAGAGCGGGGAGACAGAGAGAGGGGGGACAGAGAGAGGGCGACAGGCGGTGGGGGGACAGAGAGATGGTGACAGAGAGGGGTCAAAGAGTGGCAGGACAGAGAGAGGGGGACGGGGGGGTGACAGAGAGAGGTGGAACAGAGAGAGTGGGGGCAGAGACAAGGAGGGACAGAGAGAGGTGGACAGAGAGAGGGGGACAGAGAGAGGGGACAGAGAGAGAGAGGGGGACAGAGAGAGAGGGGACAGATAGTGGGTGAGTTAGATGGGGTAAGAGAGAGGGGATAGAGAGACTGTGGACAGAGGGAGGGGGAAAGAGAGAGAGGGGGGACAGAGAGAGAGCGACAGAGAGGGTTGACAGATAGAGGAGGGAAAGAGAGGCGGGACAGAGAGGGGGGACAGAGAGAGGAGGGCAGAGATTGGGTGACAGAGAGAGAGGACAGAGAGTGGTGGACTTAGAGGGGGTCAGAGAGTGGGGGACAGAGAGAGAGGGGCAGAGAGACAGGGGTACAGAGAGAGATGGGGGCAGAGATAGGAGGGACAGAGAGAGGGGGGCTGAGAGCGGGGAGAGAGAAGGGGCAGAAAGAGGGCGTCAGAGAGAGGGGGCGCGGGTGGGACAGAGAGAGGGGGACAGAGGGGGGACAGAGTGACGGTGACAGAGAGGTGACATAGAGAGGGCGACAGAGAGGGGGCAGAGAGAGGGCGAGAGACAGTGGGGGCAGAGAGGGGGCAGAGAGAGTGCGAGAGAGAGAGGGGGACAGAGAAATGGGGAACACAGAGAGGGGGACAGTGAGATGGGGGACAGAGAGAGAGGGGGACAGAGAGAGGGGGCAGAGTAAGAGGGGCAGAGTGAGAGAGGCAGAGTGAGAGGGGGTTATAGAGAGGGTGACAGAGAGATGGGGACAGAGAGAGGGGGACAGAGAGAGAGGGAAAGAGAGTGGGGGAGATAGAGGGAGACAGAGAGAGGGGGAACAGAGCGGGGGGCCAGAGAGAGAGGGACAGAGAGAGGGGGG
This sequence comes from Chiloscyllium punctatum, assembly GCF_047496795.1. Classification (NCBI taxonomy): domain Eukaryota; kingdom Metazoa; phylum Chordata; class Chondrichthyes; order Orectolobiformes; family Hemiscylliidae; genus Chiloscyllium; species Chiloscyllium punctatum. The sequence goes on along the minus strand of NW_027310119.1, from coordinate 66,774 downwards.
ACAGAGAGGGTGGGACAGAGAGGGGGGAACAGAGAGGGGCGTTTGGAAGAGAGTGGGGGTCAGAGAGAGAGAGCGAAAGAGAGAGAGGGACATGCAGCGGGGGAGATAGATGGGGTCAGTGAGAGGGGGGACAGAGAGAAGGGGACAGAGAGAGGGGGACAGAGATAGGAGGAGAGGGGGGGACAGAGAGAGAGGGGGACAGAGAGAGAAATGGATAGAGAGAGGGGTGGACAGAGAGAGAGGACGACAGAGAGCGGGGGAGAGAGAGAGAGAGAGGGTGACGAGAGAGAGGGGGACAGAGAGAGGAGGACAGAGAGAGAAGGACAGAGACATGGGGTCAGAGAGAGAGGGGGTCAGAGAGAGAGGGTTACAGAGAGAGAAGGGGACAGAGAGAGAAGGGGATAGAGAGAGAGGTGGACAGAGAGAGAGGACGACAGAGAGAGAGGGAGAGATAGAGAGAGAGAGAGGGTGACGAGAGAGAGGGGGTCAGAGAGAGAGGACAGAGAGAGGTGGACAGAGACAGGTGGTCAGAGAGAGAGGGGGTCAGAGAGAGAGGGTTACAGAGAGAGAGGGTTACAGAGAGAGAGGGGGACAGTGAGAGAGTGGGAGAGATAGAGAGGGACAGGGAGATGGGGGGACAGAGACGGGGGGACAGAGAGTGGGGTAGCAGAGAGAGTGGGACAGAGAGAGGGGGACAGAGAGAGAGGGTGAAAGAGAGAGTGGGACAGAGGGAGAAGGGGCAGAGAGAGATGGACAGAGAGAGAGGAGGCTGAGAGATGGTGACAGAGAGGGGGGCAGAGAGAGGGAGACAGAGAGAAGGGGGACAGAGAGAAGGGGGCAGAGAGAAGGGGGACAGAGAGAAAGGGGACAGAGAGAGGGGGACAGAAAGACGGGGGACAGAGAGAGGGGACAGAGAGAGGGAACAAAGAGAGAGGGGGACAGATAGAGTGGGGACAGAGAGAGAGAAAGGGACAGAGAGAGGGCGGTCAGAGAGAGGGGAACAGAAGGAGGGGGAACAGTGAGATGGCGACAGAGAGGAGGCAGAGAGAGGGGGACATAGAGAGGGGTACAGAGTGGGGGAGAGAGAGGGGGAAAGAGAGGGTGTCAGAGAGAGTGGGGACATAGAGACGGGACAGAGAGACAGGGACGGGGGACAGAGAGAACAGGTGACAGAGAGGGGGGACATAGAGAGGGGGACCGAGAGAGGGGCACAGAGAGAAGAGGAGATAGAGGGCACAGAGGGAGGGCGGGACAGAGTGTGCGGGACAGAGAGAGGGGTACAGAGTGGGGGAGAGAGGGGGGGAAGAGAGGGTGTCAGAGAGAGGGGGACAGAGAGTGTGGGACAGAGAGAAAGGGGGACAGAGAGAGGGGGGAACAGAGCGAGGGGTGGGACAGAGAGAGGACGGGACAGAGAGAGGGGGGACAGAGCGAAGGGGGACAGAGAGAGAGGGGAGAGAGAGAGGGGGAGAGAGTGTGTGTGGAAACAGGGGGTCAGAGAGAGGGGAACAGATACAGATGGGGACAGAGAGAGTGAGGGTGACAGAGCCGGTGACAGAGAGGGGGCAGAGAGAGGGCGACAGAGAGAGGGGGACAGAGAATGGTGGAACACAGAAAGGGGTGAGAGAGAGAGCGGGGGAGAGAGAGAGGTGACTGAGGGGCGGGGGGACAGAGAGAAGGGGAGAGAGCGATGGGGGACCAAGAGGGAGAGAGAGGGAGGTGTCAGAGGGAGGGGGGACAGAGAGAGGGGGGACAGAGTGAGGGGGGACAGAGAGGGGGGAGATAGAGGGGTCCGAGAGAGATGGACAGTAAGAGAGGGGACAGAGAGGGTGGACAGATCGAGGTGGGACAGACAGAGGAGGGCAGAGAGAAGGTGACAGAGAGAAAGGACAGAGTGGGGGAAACAGAGAGGGGGCAGAGAGTGGAGAAGATAGAGGGGAGCAGAGAGAGGGGGACAGTGAGAGGGACAGAGAGAGAGGGGAAAGGGAGAGGGTGACAGAGAGAGGGGGGCAGAGGGCAGGGTAGAGGGAGCGAGAGACGGGTGGGAGAGAGAGAGGGGAGAAGAGAGTGGGGAAGATAGTGGGGGTCAGAGAGAGGAGGACAGAGAGAGAGGGCGCAGTGAGAGGGCGACAGAGAGAGTGTACAGAGACAGGGGGCAGAGAGAGTGGGGGTCAGAGAGAGTGGAGACAGAGAGAGGGGAGACAGATAGAGGGGATACAGAGAGAGGGGTGTACAGAGAGAGGGGGTCAGAGAGCGGGGAGAGAGAGGGGGCAGATAGGGGGCAGAGAGAGAGGGGAGATATAAAGAGAGGGGGACAGAGAGAGCGGGGAGACAGAGAGAGGGGGGACAGAGAGAGGGCGACAGGCGGTGGGGGGACAGAGAGATGGTGACAGAGAGGGGTCAAAGAGTGGCAGGACAGAGAGAGGGGGACGGGGGGGTGACAGAGAGAGGTGGAACAGAGAGAGTGGGGGCAGAGACAAGGAGGGACAGAGAGAGGTGGACAGAGAGAGGGGGACAGAGAGAGGGGACAGAGAGAGAGAGGGGGACAGAGAGAGAGGGGACAGATAGTGGGTGAGTTAGATGGGGTAAGAGAGAGGGGATAGAGAGACAGGGGACAGAGGGAGGGGGAAAGAGAGAGAGGGGGGACAGAGAGAGAGCGACAGAGAGGGTTGACAGATAGAGGAGGGAAAGAGAGGCGGGACAGAGAGGGGGGACAGAGAGAGGAGGGCAGAGATTGGGTGACAGAGAGAGAGGACAGAGAGTGGTGGACTTAGAGGGGGTCAGAGAGTGGGGGACAGAGAGAGAGGGGCAGAGAGACAGGGGTACAGTGAGAGATGGGGGCAGAGATAGGAGGGACAGAGAGAGGGGGGCTGAGAGCGGGGAGAGAGAAGGGGCAGAAAGAGGGCGTCAGAGAGAGGGGGCGCGGGTGGGACAGAGAGAGGGGGACAGAGGGGGGACAGAGTGACGGTGACAGAGAGGTGACATAGAGAGGGCGACAGAGAGGGGGCAGAGAGAGGGCGAGAGACAGTGGGAGCAGAGAGGGGGCAGAGAGAGTGCGAGAGAGAGAGGGGGACAGAGAAATGGGGAACACAGAGAGGGGGACAGTGAGATGGGGGACAGAGAGAGAGGGGGACAGAGAGAGGGGGCAGAGTAAGAGGGGCAGAGTGAGAGAGGCAGAGTGAGAGGGGGTTATAGAGAGGGTGACAGAGAGATGGGGACAGAGAGAGGGGGACAGAGAGAGAGGGAAAGAGAGTGGGGGAGATAGAGGGAAACAGAGAGAGGGGGAACAGAGCGGGGGGCCAGAGAGAGAGGGACAGAGAGAGGGGGGACAGAGAGGGTGGGACAGAGAGGGGGGAACAGAGAGGGGCGTTTGGAAGAGAGTGGGGGTCAGAGAGAGAGAGCGAAAGAGAGAGAGGGACATGCAGTGGGGGAGATAGATGGGGTCAGTGAGAGGGGGGACAGAGAGAAGGGGACAGAGAGAGGGGGACAGAGATAGGAGGAGAGGGGGGGACAGAGAGAGAGGGGGACAGAGAGAGAAATGGATAGAGAGAGGGGTGGACAGAGAGAGAGGACGACAGAGAGCGGGGGAGAGAGAGAGAGAGAGGGTGACGAGAGAGGGGGACAGAGAGAGGAGGACAGAGAGAGAAGGACAGAGACATGGGGTCAGAGAGAGAGGGGGTCAGAGAGAGAGGGTTACAGAGAGAGAAGGGGACAGAGAGAGAAGGGGATAGAGAGAGAGGTGGACAGAGAGAGAGGACGACAGAGAGAGAGGGAGAGATAGAGAGAGAGAGAGGGTGACGAGAGAGAGGGGGTCAGAGAGAGAGGACAGAGAGAGGTGGACAGAGACAGGTGGTCAGAGAGAGAGGGGGTCAGAGAGAGAGGGTTACAGAGAGAGAGGGTTACAGAGAGAGAGTGGGAGAGATAGAGAGGGACAGGGAGATGGGGGGACAGAGACGGGGGGACAGAGAGTGGGGTAGCAGAGAGAGTGGGACAGAGAGAGGGGGACAGAGAGAGAGGGTGAAAGAGAGAGTGGGACAGAGGGAGAAGGGGCAGAGAGAGATGGACAGAGAGAGAGGAGGCTGAGAGATGGTGACAGAGAGGGGGGCAGAGAGAGGGAGACAGAGAGAAGGGGGACAGAGAGAAGGGGGCAGAGAGAAGGGGGACAGAGAGAAAGGGGACAGAGAGAGGGGGACAGAAAGACGGGGGACAGAGAGAGGGGACAGAGAGAGGGAACAAAGAGAGAGGGGGACAGATAGAGGGGGACAGAGAGAGAGAAAGGGACAGAGAGAGGGCGGTCAGAGAGAGGGGAACAGAAGGAGGGGGAACAGTGAGATGGCGACAGAGAGGAGGCAGAGAGAGGGGGACATAGAGAGGCGGGACAGAGAGAGGGCTATCGAGAAAGAGAGACAGAAAGAGGAGTGGGTCAGAGAGAGGGGGGGCAGAGAGGATGGACAGATAGAGGCAGAACAGAGAGGGGGACAGAGAGAGGGGGAACAGATAAAGGGGGGACAGAGAGAGAGAGGGTGACTGAGAGACGGTGACAGAGAGGGGGCAGAGAGAGGGTGACAGAGAGAGGGGGACAGAGAATGGGGGAACGGAGAGAGGGGTGAGAGAGAGCGGGAGAGAGAGAGTTGACAGAGAGGGGGGACAGAGAGGGGATAGAGAGAGGGGGAGATAGAGGGGGACAGAGAGAGGGCGACAGAAAGAGAGTGGACAGAGAGGGTTGACAGATAGAGGTGGGACAGAGAGTGGGGGACAGAGAGAGGGAGGCAGTGAGTGGGGCAGATAGAGAGGGGCAGAGAGAGGGGATACAGAGAGAGAGGGACAGAGTGAGGGGGGACAGAGAGAGAAGTGACAGAGAGATGGTGACAGAGAGAAGGGGGACAGAGAGAGGGTGGGACAGAGAGAGAGGGGGACAGAGAAAGAGGGGACAGCGAGAGAGGGGGACAGAGTGAGAGGGGGACAGAAAGATGGGGCAGAGTGAGGGGGGCAGAGAGAGAGGGGCAGGGAGACAGAGGCAGAGAGAGAGGGGAAAGAGAGACGGTGGCAGGGAGAGGGCGACAGAGAGCGGGGCACAGAGAGTTGGGGAGAGAGATGGGGTCAGAGAGAGAGGGGGACAGAGAGAGGGGGACAGTGAGGGAAGGGGGCAGAGAGATGGCGACAGAGAGAGAGGGACACAGTGAGAGAGGGACAGAGAGAGAGGGGGACAGAAAGAGTAATCAGAGAGAGGGGTACAGAGAGAGAGGAGGACAGAGGGGGGCACAGAGAGAGGGAGACAGAGCGAGTGGACAGAGAGAAAAGGGGACAGAGAGAGAGAGGTGGACAGAGAGAGAGGACGACAGAGAGAGGGAAGAGAGAGAGAGAGAGAGGGTAACGAGAGAGAGGGGGACAGAGAGTCGGGGACAGAGACAGTGGGACAGAGACAGGTGGTCAGAGAGAGAGGGGGTCAGAGAGAAAGGGTTACAGAGAGAGAAGGGGACAGAGAGAGAGGGGGACAGAGAGATGGGGGGACAGAGAGAGGGGGGACAGAGAGAGGGGGGGACAGAGAGAGAGGGGGACAGAGAGAGAGGGGGTCAGAGAGACGGCGGAAGGGAGAGTGCGACAGAGAGCGGGGCAGAGAGAGTGGGGGAGAGAGAGGGGGTCAGAGAGAGGGGGTGTCAAAGAGAGGGGGTCAGAGAGAGAAGGGGACAAAGAGAGGGGGGCAGTGAGGGAGTGGAGCAGAGAGATGGCGACAGAGAGAGAGAGACACAGAGAGAGACGGTCAGAGAGAGAGGGGGCAGAAAGAGGCGTCAGAGAGAGGGGAACAGACATAAAGGAGGACAGAGAGAGAGGGGGCATAGAGAGAGGGCGACAGAGAGAGTGGACAGAGAGAGAAGGGTGCAGAGAGTGAGGGGGACAGAGAGAGAGGGGAAGAGAGAGATGGGGGCAGTCAGAGGGGGAGAGAGTGGGGGGGCAGAGAGAGAGGGGGGCAGAGAGGTTGGGGCGATACAGGGGGGTCAGAGAGAGGGGGACAGAGAGAGGGGTACAGATTGGGGGAGAGAGAGGGGGACAGAGAGAGGGGGACAGTGAGGGAAGGGGCAGAGAGATGGCGACAGAGAGAGAGGGACACAGTGAGAGAGGGACAGAGAGAGAGGGGGACAGAAAGAGTAATCAGAGAGAGGGGTACAGAGAGAGAGGAGGACAGAGGGGGGGGCACAGAGAGAGGGAGACAGAGCGAGTGGACAGAGAGAAAAGGGGACAGAGAGAGAGAGGTGGACAGAGAGAGAGGACGACAGCGAGAGGGAACAGAGAGAGAGAGAGGGTGACGAGAGAGAGGGGGACAGAGAGTCCGGGACAGAGACAGTGGGACAGAGACAGGGGGTCAGAGAGAAAGGGTTACAGAGAGAGAAGGGGACAGAGAGAGAGGGGGACAGAGAGATGGGGGGACAGAGAGAGGGGGGACAGAGAGAGGGGGGACAGAGAGAGAGGGGGACAGAGAGAGGGGGAAGAGAGAGATGGGGGCAGTCAGAGGGGGACAGAGTGGGGGGGCAGAGAGAGAAGGGGGCAGAGAGGTTGGGGCGATACAGGGGGGTCAGAGAGAGGAGGACAGAGAGAGTGGTACAGATTGGGGGAGAGAGAAGGTGACAGAGAGTGGGGGGATGGAGAAAGTGGGGGACAGAGAGAGAGAGGGGAACAGAGAGGGGGGACAGAGAGGGGGGCAGAGAGAAGAGGCAGAGAGAGGGCAACAGTGAGGGGGCAGAGAGTGGGGTAGAGAGATAGGGGACAGAGACAGTGGGACAGAGAGAGAGGGGAACAGAGAGAGCGGGTCAGAGAAAGCGGGCAGAGAGAGAGGGGAACAGAGAGAGAGAGGCGGGTGGGAGAGAGAGAGGGACCGAGAGAGGGGAACAGAGAGAGGTGGAAAAAGTGGGGAGATAGAGAGAGGCAGTTGGGAGAGAGAGGGGGACAGAGAGGGAAGTTAAAAAGAGGACGACAGACAGAGGGATACAGAGAGTGGCTGTCAGAGAGAGGGCGACAGAGAGCGGGGGACAGAGAACGGGGTACAGAGAGAGGGCGACAGACAGAGAGGGACAGAGAGTGGGGATCAGAGAGAGGGTGGCAGAGAGAGGAGGCCGGGGGGGGGGAGGGGGCAGACAGTTGAGGGACAGAGAGAGAGTGTGAAAGAGAGCGCGGGACAGAGGGAGAGTGGGCAGAGAGAGGAGGACAGAGAGAGAGGGGACAGTGAGATGGTGACAGAGAGGGTGGCAGAGAGAGTGGGAAAGAGAGAAGTGGGACAGAGAGAGCGAAAGGGACAGATAGAGGGCGGGCAGAGAGAGGGGTACAGAGGGAGGGGGAACAGAGAGATGGTGACAGAGAGAGGGCAGAGAGATGGTGACAGAGAGGAGGGCAGAGAGAGTGGCACAGGGAGACGTGGGACAGAGAGAATGGGGCAGAGAGAGAGAGGGGGACAGAGAGAGAGCGACAGAGAGAGGGGGGACAGAGAGAGAGAAAGGGACAGAGAGAGGGCGGACAGAGAGAGGGGGGACGAAAGGGGGGACAGAGAGAGAGGGCAGAGGGAGGGGGGACAGAGACGGTGACAGAGTGGGTGTAGAGAGAGGGCGAGAGAGAGAGAGTGGGGACAGAGAGCGGGGACAAAGAGGAGGAACAGAGTGAGGGGAGGACAGAGGGGGGGGGACAGAGACACGGGGACAGAGAGACAGGGACGGGGGGGAACAGAGAGAGGGGGACAGAGAGAGGGGTACAGAGTGGGGGAGAGAGAGGGGGACAGAGAGTGGGCGGATGGAGAGAGTGGGGGAACAGAGTGAGAGGGGGCAGAGAGGGGGCAGAGAGAAGGGGCAGAGAGAGGGCAACAGAGAGGGGGCAGAGAGTGGGGAAGAGAGATTGGGGACAGAGACAGGGGGACAGAGAGAGGGGCCAGAGAGAAAGGGGGAAAAAGAGAGGCGGGTGGGAGAGAGAGGGGGTCAGAGAGAGACGGGTGGGCGAAAGAGCGGGACAGAGAGAGATGGAGACAGAGAGAGAGAGGGGGACAGAGAAAGAGGGGAATGCGAGAGAGGGGGACAGAGTGAGAGGGGGACAGAAAGATGGGGCAGAGTGAGGGGGCAGAGAGAGAGGGGGCAGGGAGACAGAGGCAAAGAGAGGGGGGAAAGAGAGACGGTGGCAGGGAGAGGGCGACAGAGAGCGGGGCACAGAGAGTTGGGGAAAGAGAGGGGGTCAGAGAGAGAGGGGGACAGAGAGAGGGGGACAGTGAGGGAAGGGGGCAGAGAGATGGCGACAGAGAGAGAGGGACACAGTGAGAGAGGGACAGAGAGAGAGGGGGACAGAAAGAGTAATCAGAGAGAGGGGTACAGAGAGAGAGGAGGACAGAGGGGGGGCACAGAGAGAGGGAGACAGAGCGAGTGGACAGAGAGAAAAGGGGACAGAGAGAGAGAGGTGGACAGAGAGAGAGGACGACAGAGAGAGGGAAGAGAGAGAGAGAGAGAGGGTGACGAGAGAGAGGGGGACAGAGAGTCGGGGACAGAGACAGTGGGACAGAGACAGGTGGTCAGAGAGAGAGGGGGTCAGAAGAAAGGGTTACCGAGAGAGAAGGGGACAGAGAGAGAGGGGGACAGAGAGATGGGGGGACAGAGAGAGGGGGGACAGAGAGAGGGGGGGACAGAGAGAGAGGGGGACAGAGAGAGAGGGGGTCAGAGAGACGGCGGAAGGGAGAGGGCGACAGAGAGCGGGGCAGAGAGAGTGGGGGAGAGAGAGGGGGTCAGAGAGAGGGGGTGTCAAAGAGAGGGGGTCAGAGAGAGAAGGGGACAAAGAGAGGGGGGCAGTGAGGGAGTGGGGCAGAGAGATGGCGACAGAGAGAGAGGGACACAGAGAGAGACGGTCAGAGAGAGAGGGGGCAGAAAGAGGCGTCAGAGAGAGGGGAACAGACATAAAGGAGGACAGAGAGAGAGGGGGCATAGAGAGAGGGCGACAGAGAGAGTGGACAGAGAGAGAAGGGGGCAGAAAGTGAGGGGGACAGAGAGAGAGGGGAAGAAAGAGATGGGGGCAGTCAGAGGGGGAGAGAGTGGGGGGGGCAGAGAGAGAGGGGGGCAGAGAGGTTGGGGCGATACAGGGGGGTCAGAGAGAGGGGGACAGAGAGAGGGGTACAGATTGGGGGGGGAGAGGGGGACAGAGAGTGGGGGGATGGTGAAAGTGGGGGACAGAGAGAGAGAGGGGAACAGAGAGGGGGGACAGAGAGGGGGGCAGAGAGAAGAGGCAGAGAGAGGGCAACAGAGAGGGGGCAGAGAGTGGGGTAGAGAGATAGGGGACAGAGACAGGGGGACAGAGAAAGGGGAAACAGAGAGAGCGGGTCAGAGAAAGCGGGCAGAGAGAGAGGGGAACAGAGAGAGAGGCGGGTGGGAGAGAGAGAGGGACAGAGAGAGGGGAACAGAAAGAGGTGGAAAAAGTGGGGAGATAGAGAGAGGCAGTTGGGAGAGAGAGGGGGACAGAGAGGGAAGTTAAAAAGAGGGCGACAGACAGAGGGGTACAGAGAGTGGCTGTCAGAGAGAGGGCGACAGAGAGCGGGGGACAGAGAGCGTGGTACAGAGAGAGGGCGATAGACAGAGAGGGACAGAGAGTTGGGATCAGAGAGAGGGTGTCAGAGAGAGGAGGCCGGGGGGGGGGTGGAGGGGGCAGACAGTTGAGGGACAGAGAGAGAGTGTGAAAGAGAGCGCGGGACAGAGGGAGAGTGGGCAGAGAGAGTGGGACAGAGAGAGAGGGGACAGTGAGATGGTGACAGAGAGGGTGGCAGAGAGAGTGGGAAAGAGAGAAGTGGGACAGAGAGAGCGAAAGGGACAGATAGAGGGCGGACAGAGAGAGGGGTACAGAGGGAGGGGGAACAGAGAGATGGTGACAGAGAGAGGGCAGAGAGATGGTGACAGAGAGGAGGGCAGAGAGAGAGGGGGACAGGGAGACGTGGGACAGAGAGAAGGGGGCACAGAGAGAGAGGGGGACAGAGAGAGAGCGACAGAGAGAGGGGGGACAGAGAGAGAGAAAGGGACAGAGAGAGGGCGGACAGAGAGAGGGGGGACGAAAGGGGGGACAGAGAGAGAGGGCAGAGGGAGGGGGGACAGAGACGGTGACAGAGTGGGTGTAGAGAGAGGGCGAGAGAGAGAGAGTGGGGACAGAGAGCGGGGAGAAAGAGGAGGAACAGAGTGAGGGGAGGACAGAGAGAGGGGGGACAGAGACACGGGGACAGAGAGACAGGGACGGGGGGGAACAGAGAGAGGGGGACAGAGAGAGGGGTACAGAGTGGGGGAGAGAGAGGGGGACAGAGAGTGGGCGGATGGAGAGAGTGGGGGAACAGAGTGAGAGGGGGACAGAGAGGGGGGCAGAGAGAAGGGGCAGAGAGAGAGCAACAGAGAGGGGGCAGAGAGTGGGGAAGAGAGATTGGGGACAGAGACAGGGGGACAGAGAGAGGGGCCAGAGAGAAAGGGGGAAAGAGAGAGGCGGGTGGGAGAGAGAGGGGGTCAGAGAGAGACGGGTGGGCGAAAGAGCGGGACAGAGAGAGATGGAGACAGAGAGAGAGAGGGGGACAAAGAGGGGTTATAGAGGGAGGGAGGTGGGAGAGCGAGGGGGGCAGAGAGAGTGGGGACAGAGATAGTGGGGACAGAGAGAGGGGGGCAGAGAGAAGGGGGACAGAGAGAGAGGGACAGGGAGAGGGGAATAGAGAGGGACAGGGAAAGGGGTTCAGAGAGAGGTTGACAGAGAGAATGGGACAGAGAGGGGGTCAGAGAGAGGGGGACAGAGAGAGAGGGGGACAGAGAGAGAGAATTGTGACAGAGAGAGGGGGAAAGAGAGAAGTGGGACAGAGAGTGTGGGACAGAGAGAAGGGGGACAGAGAGAAGGGGACAGCGAGAGGGGACAGAGAGAAAGGGGGAAAGAGAGAGGCGGGTGGGAGAGAGAGGGGGTCAGAGAGAGGCGGGTGGAGAGAGAGAGGGGGACAGAGAGAGTGGGAACAGAGAGAGGGGGACAAAGACGAAAATAGACAGAGGCGGGTGGAAGAGAGAGGGGGACAGAGAGGGGGTCAGAAAGAGGGTGACAGACAGAGGGGGACAGAGAGTGGGGGAGATTGAGGGGGTCAGAGAGAGAGGGACAGAGAGAGAGGGGGGCCGAATAGGGGGCAGAATAGGTGCAGAGAGAGAGAGGGCAGAGAGAGAGGGGGGGCAGAGAGAGAGGGGACAGAGAGAGGGGGAACACAGAGAGGGGGACAGAGAGAGGGGGTCAGAGATAGAGGGGATAGAGAGAGGGGGACAGAGGGAGGAGGGTCAGAGAGACGGTGACAGAGAGGGGGCAGAAAGAGGGCGACAGAGAGAGTGGGACGGGGGGCAGAGAGAGGGGGGACAGAGAGAAGGGGACAGAGACGGGGGGGACAGAGAGACGGGACAGAGTGAGAGGGAGACAGAGAGAGCGGACAGACAGTGGGTGAGATAGATGGGGTCAGAGAGAGGGGGGGACAGAGAGGGGGTGGACAGAGAGGGGGGACAGAGAGAGAGGGGGAAAGAGAGAGGGGTGGACAGAGAGAGGGGTGCCAGAGAGAGAGGTGACCGAGAGAGAGGGGACAGAGAGAGAGGGGACAGGGAGAGGGGAGACAGAGAGAGGGGAGACAGAGAGAGGGGAGACAGAGAGCGCCGGGTACAGAGAAAGGGGGCAGAGAGCAGGGAGAGAGAGGGGGAAGAGAGGGGGCAGAGATAGAGTGGAGACAGTGAGGGGGGGGACAGAGAGACGGTGACAGCGAGGGGTCAGAGAGAGGCAGGACAGTGAGAGTTGGACGGGGGCGCAGAGAGAGGGGGGACAGACAGAGCGGAACAGAGTGAGGGGACAGAGAGAGAGGGGGAGAGAGAGTGAGGGGACAGACAGTGGGTGAGATAGATGGGGTCAGAGAGGGGGGATAGAGACAGGGGGGACATAGAGACGGGGACAGAGAGACAGGGACGGGGGACAGAGAGAGGGGGGACAGAGAGAGGGGGACCGAGAGAGGGGGACAGAGAGAAGAGGAGATAGAGGGCTCAGAGGGAGGGCGGGTCAGAGAGTGATGGACAGAGAGAGGGGTACAGAGTGGGGGAGAGAGAGGGGGAAAGAGAGGGTGTCAGAGAGAGGGGGTCATGAGAGGGGGGCAGAGAGAGGGGGGAGAGAGAGAGGGGTGAGAGAGGGAGGGGAGAGAAGACAGGGGAGAGAGAGTGGGGACAAAAGAGGGGGTCAGAGAGAGGAGAACAGAGAGAGAGGAGGAACAGAGAGAGGGCTATAGAGAGAGGGGGACAGAGAGAGGAGGTGGGGTCAGAGAGAGGGGGGAAAGAGAGAGGGGGGACAGAGAGAGAGAAGGGGGACAGAGAGATGGGGGGACAGAGAGAGGGGGGACAGAGAGAGGGGGGGACAGAGAGAGAGGGGGACAGAGAGAGAGGGGGTCAGAGAGACGGCGGAAGGGAGAGGGCGACAGAGAGCGGGGCAGAGAGAGTGGGGGAGAGAGAGGGGGTCAGAGAGAGGGGGTGTCAAAGAAAGGGGGTCAGAGAGAGAAGGGGACAAAGAGAGGGGGGCAGTGAGGGAGTGGGGCAGAGAGATGGCGACAGAGAGAGAGGGACACAGAGAGAGACGGTCAGAGAGAGAGGGGGCAGAAAGAGGCGTCAGAGAGAGGGGAACAGACATAAAGGAGGACAGAGAGAGAGGGGGCATAGAGAGAGGGCGACAGAGAGAGTGGACAGAGAGCGCCGGGTACAGAGAAAGGGGGCAGAGAGCAGGGAGAGAGAGGGGGAAGAGAGGGGGCAGAGATAGAGTGGAGACAGTGAGGGGGGGGACAGAGAGACGGTGACAGCGAGGGGTCAGAGAGAGGCAGGACAGTGAGAGTTGGACGGGGGCGCAGAGAGAGGGGGGACAGACAGAGCGGAACAGAGTGAGGGGACAGAGAGAGAGGGGGAGAGAGAGTGAGGGGACAGACAGTGGGTGAGATAGATGGGGTCAGAGAGGGGGGATAGAGACAGGGGGGACATAGAGACGGGGACAGAGAGACAGGGACGGGGGACAGAGAGAGGGGGGACAGAGAGAGGGGGACCGAGAGAGGGGGACAGAGAGAAGAGGAGATAGAGGGCTCAGAGGGAGGGCGGGTCAGAGAGTGATGGACAGAGAGAGGGGTACAGAGTGGGGGAGAGAGAGGGGGAAAGAGAGGGTGTCAGAGAGAGGGGGTCATGAGAGGGGGGCAGAGAGAGGGGGGAGAGAGAGAGGGGTGAGAGAGGGAGGGGAGAGAAGACAGGGGAGAGAGAGTGGGGACAAAAGAGGGGGTCAGAGAGAGGAGAACAGAGAGAGAGGAGGAACAGAGAGAGGGCTATAGAGAGAGGGGGACAGAGAGAGGAGGTGGGGTCAGAGAGAGGGGGGAAAGAGAGAGGGGGGACAGAGAGAGAGAAGGGGGACAGAGAGATGGGGGGACAGAGAGAGGGGGGACAGAGAGAGGGGGGGACAGAGAGAGAGGGGGACAGAGAGAGAGGGGGTCAGAGAGACGGCGGAAGGGAGAGGGCGACAGAGAGCGGGGCAGAGAGAGTGGGGGAGAGAGAGGGGGTCAGAGAGAGGGGGTGTCAAAGAAAGGGGGTCAGAGAGAGAAGGGGACAAAGAGAGGGGGGCAGTGAGGGAGTGGGGCAGAGAGATGGCGACAGAGAGAGAGGGACACAGAGAGAGACGGTCAGAGAGAGAGGGGGCAGAAAGAGGCGTCAGAGAGAGGGGAACAGACATAAAGGAGGACAGAGAGAGAGGGGGCATAGAGAGAGGGCGACAGAGAGAGTGGACAGAGAGAGAAGGGGGCAGAAAGTGAGGGGGACAGAGAGAGAGGGGAAGAAAGAGATGGGGGCAGTCAGAGGGGGAGAGAGTGGGGGGGGCAGAGAGAGAGGGGGGCAGAGAGGTTGGGGCGATACAGGGGGGTCAGAGAGAGGGGGACAGAGAGAGGGGTACAGATTGGGGGGGGAGAGGGGGACAGAGAGTGGGGGGATGGTGAAAGTGGGGGACAGAGAGAGAGAGGGGAACAGAGAGGGGGGACAGAGAGGGGGGCAGAGAGAAGAGGCAGAGAGAGGGCAACAGAGAGGGGGCAGAGAGTGGGGTAGAGAGATAGGGGACAGAGACAGGGGGACAGAGAAAGGGGAAACAGAGAGAGCGGGTCAGAGAAAGCGGGCAGAGAGAGAGGGGAACAGAGAGAGAGGCGGGTGGGAGAGAGAGAGGGACAGAGAGAGGGGAACAGAAAGAGGTGGAAAAAGTGGGGAGATAGAGAGAGGCAGTTGGGAGAGAGAGGGGGACAGAGAGGGAAGTTAAAAAGAGGGCGACAGACAGAGGGGTACAGAGAGTGGCTGTCAGAGAGAGGGCGACAGAGAGCGGGGGACAGAGAGCGTGGTACAGAGAGAGGGCGATAGACAGAGAGGGACAGAGAGTTGGGATCAGAGAGAGGGTGTCAGAGAGAGGAGGCCGGGGGGGGGTGGAGGGGGCAGACAGTTGAGGGACAGAGAGAGAGTGTGAAAGAGAGCGCGGGACAGAGGGAGAGTGGGCAGAGAGAGTGGGACAGAGAGAGAGGGGACAGTGAGATGGTGACAGAGAGGGTGGCAGAGAGAGTGGGAAAGAGAGAAGTGGGACAGAGAGAGCGAAAGGGACAGATAGAGGGCGGACAGAGAGAGGGGTACAGAGGGAGGGGGAACAGAGAGATGGTGACAGAGAGAGGGCAGAGAGATGGTGACAGAGAGGAGGGCAGAGAGAGAGGGGGACAGGGAGACGTGGGACAGAGAGAAGGGGGCACAGAGAGAGAGGGGGACAGAGAGAGAGCGACAGAGAGAGGGGGGACAGAGAGAGAGAAAGGGACAGAGAGAGGGCGGACAGAGAGAGGGGGGACGAAAGGGGGGACAGAGAGAGAGGGCAGAGGGAGGGGGGACAGAGACGGTGACAGAGTGGGTGTAGAGAGAGGGCGAGAGAGAGAGAGTGGGGACAGAGAGCGGGGAGAAAGAGGAGGAACAGAGTGAGGGGAGGACAGAGAGAGGGGGGACAGAGACACGGGGACAGAGAGACAGGGACGGGGGGGAACAGAGAGAGGGGGACAGAGAGAGGGGTACAGAGTGGGGGAGAGAGAGGGGGACAGAGAGTGGGCGGATGGAGAGAGTGGGGGAACAGAGTGAGAGGGGGACAGAGAGGGGGGCAGAGAGAAGGGGCAGAGAGAGAGCAACAGAGAGGGGGCAGAGAGTGGGGAAGAGAGATTGGGGACAGAGACAGGGGGACAGAGAGAGGGGCCAGAGAGAAAGGGGGAAAGAGAGAGGCGGGTGGGAGAGAGAGGGGGTCAGAGAGAGACGGGTGGGCGAAAGAGCGGGACAGAGAGAGATGGAGACAGAGAGAGAGAGGGGGACAAAGAGGGGTTATAGAGGGAGGGAGGTGAGAGAGCGAGGGGGGCAGAGAGAGTGGGGACAGAGATAGTGGGGACAGAGAGAGGGGGGCAGAGAGAAGGGGGACAGAGAGAGAGGGACAGGGAGAGGGGAATAGAGAGGGACAGGGAAAGGGGTTCAGAGAGAGGTTGACAGAGAGAATGGGACAGAGAGGGGGTCAGAGAGAGGGGGACAGAGAGAGAGGGGGACAGAGAGAGAGAATTGTGACAGAGAGAGGGGGAAAGAGAGAAGTGGGACAGAGAGTGTGGGACAGAGAGAAGGGGGACAGAGAGAAGGGGACAGCGAGAGGGGACAGAGAGAAAGGGGGAAAGAGAGAGGCGGGTGGGAGAGAGAGGGGGTCAGAGAGAGGCGGGTGGAGAGAGAGAGGGGGACAGAGAGAGTGGGAACAGAGAGAGGGGGACAAAGACGAAAATAGACAGAGGCGGGTGGAAGAGAGAGGGGGACAGAGAGGGGGTCAGAAAGAGGGTGACAGACAGAGGGGGACAGAGAGTGGGGGAGATTGAGGGGGTCAGAGAGAGAGGGACAGAGAGAGAGGGGGGCCGAGAGAGGGGGCAGAGTGGGTGCAGAGAGAGAGAGGGCAGAGAGAGAGGGGGGGCAGAGAGAGAGGGGACAGAGAGAGGGGGAACACAGAGAGGGGGACAGAGAGAGGGGGTCAGAGATAGAGGGGATAGAGAGAGGGGGACAGAGGGAGGAGGGTCAGAGAGACGGTGACAGAGAGGGGGCAGAAAGAGGGCGACAGAGAGAGTGGGACGGGGGGCAGAGAGAGGGGGGACAGAGAGAAGGGGACAGAGACGGGGGGGACAGAGAGACGGGACAGAGTGAGAGGGAGACAGAGAGAGCGGACAGACAGTGGGTGAGATAGATGGGGTCAGAGAGAGGGGGGGACAGAGAGGGGGTGGACAGAGAGGGGGGACAGAGAGAGAGGGGGAAAGAGAGAGGGGTGGACAGAGAGAGGGGTGCCAGAGAGAGAGGTGACCGAGAGAGAGGGGACAGAGAGAGAGGGGACAGGGAGAGGGGAGACAGAGAGAGGGGAGACAGAGAGAGGGGAGACAGAGAGCGCCGGGTACAGAGAAAGGGGGCAGAGAGCAGGGAGAGAGAGGGGGAAGAGAGGGGGCAGAGATAGAGTGGAGACAGTGAGGGGGGGGACAGAGAGACGGTGACAGCGAGGGGTCAGAGAGAGGCAGGACAGTGAGAGTTGGACGGGGGCGCAGAGAGAGGGGGGACAGACAGAGCGGAACAGAGTGAGGGGACAGAGAGAGAGGGGGAGAGAGAGTGAGGGGACAGACAGTGGGTGAGATAGATGGGGTCAGAGAGGGGGGATAGAGACAGGGGGGACATAGAGACGGGGACAGAGAGACAGGGACGGGGGACAGAGAGAGGGGGGACAGAGAGAGGGGGACCGAGAGAGGGGGACAGAGAGAAGAGGAGATAGAGGGCTCAGAGGGAGGGCGGGTCAGAGAGTGATGGACAGAGAGAGGGGTACAGAGTGGGGGAGAGAGAGGGGGAAAGAGAGGGTGTCAGAGAGAGGGGGTCATGAGAGGGGGGCAGAGAGAGGGGGGAGAGAGAGAGGGGTGAGAGAGGGAGGGGAGAGAAGACAGGGGAGAGAGAGTGGGGACAAAAGAGGGGGTCAGAGAGAGGAGAACAGAGAGAGAGGAGGAACAGAGAGAGGGCTATAGAGAGAGGGGGACAGAGAGAGGAGGTGGGGTCAGAGAGAGGGGGGAAAGAGAGAGGGGGGACAGAGAGAGAGAAGGGGGACAGAGAGAGGCGGACAGAGAGAAGTGGGACAGAGAGTGAGGGACAGAGAGAAGGGGGACAGAGAGAAGGGGACAGCGAGAAAGGGGTCAGAGAGAGGGGGAAAGAGAGAGGGGGACAGAGAGAGGGGACAGTGAGAGGGGGACAGAGAGAGGGGGACAGAGAGAGAGGAGGAAAGTGAGAGAGAGAAGGGGACAGAGAGAGCGGGACAGAGAGAGGGTGGCAGAGAGAAGGGGGACAGAGAGAAGGGGGGCAGAGAGAGAGAAAGGGACAGAGAGAGGGCGGACAGAGAGAGGGGGGACGAAAGGGGGGGAACAGAGAGAGAGGGCAGAGGGAGGGGGGACAGAGACGGTGACAGGGTGGGTGTAGAGAGAGGGCGAGAGAGAGAGTGGGGACAGAGAGCGGGGAGAAAGAGGAGGAACAGAGGAACAGAGTGAGGGGAGGACAGAGAGAGGGGGGACAGAGACACGGGGACAGAGATACAGGGACGGGGGGAACAGAGAGAGGGGGACAGAGAGAGGGGTACAGAGTGGGGGAGAGAGAGGGGGACAGAGAGTGGGCGGATGGAGAGAGTGGGGGAACAGAGTGAGAGGGGGACAGAGAGGGGGGCAGAGAGAAGGGGCAGAGAGAGGGCAACAGAGAGGGGGCAGAGAGTGGGGAAGAGAGATTGGGTACAGAGACAGGGGGACAGAGAGAGGGGCCAGAGAGAAAGGGGGAAAGAGAGAGGCGGGTGGGAGAGAGAGGGGGTCAGAGAGAGACGGGTGGGCGAAAGAGCGGGACAGAGAGAGATGGAGACAGAGAGAGAGGGGACAAAGAGGGGTTATAGAGGGAGGGAGGTGGGAGAGCGAGGGGGGCAGAGAGAGTGGGGACAGAGATAGTGGGGACAGAGAGAGCGGGGCAGAGAGAAGGGGGACAGAGAGAGAGGGACAGGGAGAGGGGAATAGAGAGGGACAGGGAAAGGGGTTCAGAGAGAGGGTGACAGAGAGAATGGGACAGAGAGGGGGTCAGAGAGAGGGGGACAGAGAGAGAGGGGGACAGAGAGAGAGAAGTGGGACAGAGAGAGGGGGAAAGAGAGAAGTGGGACAGAGAGAAGGGGACAGCGAGAGGGGACAGAGAGAAAGGGGGAAAGAGAGAGGCGGGTGGGAGAGAGAGGGGGTCAGAGAGAGGCGGGTCGGGAGAGAGAGGGGGACAGAGAGAGTGGGAACAGAGAGAGGGGGACAAAGACGAAAATAGACAGAGGCGGGTGGAAGAGAGAGGGGGACAGAGAGGGGGTCAGAAAGAGGGTGACAGACAGAGGGGGACAGAGAGTGGGGGAGATTGAGGGGGTCAGAGAGAGAGGGACAGAGAGAGAGGGGGGCCGAGAGAGGGGGCAGAGTGGGTGCAGAGAGAGAGAGGGCAGAGAGAGAGGGGGGGCAGAGAGAGAGGGGACAGAGAGAGGGGGAACACAGAGAGGGGGACAGAGAGAGGGGGTCAGAGATAGAGGGGATAGAGAGAGGGGGACAGAGGGAGGAGGGTCAGAGAGACGGTGACAGAGAGGGGGCAGAAAGAGGGCGACAGAGAGAGTGGGACGGGGGGCAGAGAGAGGGGGGACAGAGAGAAGGGGACAGAGACGTGGGGGACAGAGAGACGGGACAGAGTGAGAGGGAGACAGAGAGAGCGGACAGACAGTGGGTGAGATAGATGGGGTCAGAGAGAGGGGGGACAGAGAGGGGGTGGACAGAGAGGGGGGACAGAGAGAGGGGGAAAGAGAGAGGGGTGGACAGAGAGAGGGGTGCCAGAGAGAGAGGTGACCGAGAGAGAGGGGACAGAGAGAGAGGGGACAGGGAGAGGGGAGACAGAGAGAGGGGAGACAGAGAGAGGGGAGACAGAGAGCGCCGGGTACAGAGAGAGGGGGCAGAGAGCAGGGAGAGAGAGGGGGAAGAGAGGGGGCAGAGATAGAGTGGAGACAGTGAGGGGGGGGGGGGACAGAGAGACGGTGACAGCGAGGGGTCAGAGAGAGGCAGGACAGTGAGAGTTGGACGGGGGCGCAGAGAGAGGGGGGACAGACAGAGCGGAACAGAGTGAGGGGACAGAGAGAGAGGGGGAGAGAGAGTGAGGGGACAGACAGTGGGTGAGATAGATGGGGTCAGAGAGGGGGGATAGAGACAGGGGGGACATAGAGACGGGGACAGAGAGACAGGGACGGGGGACAGAGAGAGGGGGGACAGAGAGAGGGGGACCGAGAGAGGGGGACAGAGAGAAGAGGAGATAGAGGGCTCAGAGGGAGGGCGGGTCAGAGAGTGATGGACAGAGAGAGGGGTACAGAGTGGGGGAGAGAGAGGGGGAAAGAGAGGGTGTCAGAGAGAGGGGGTCATGAGAGGGGGGCAGAGAGAGGGGGGAGAGAGAGAGGGGTGAGAGAGGGAGGGGAGAGAAGACAGGGGAGAGAGAGTGGGGACAAAAGAGGGGGTCAGAGAGAGGAGAACAGAGAGAGAGGAGGAACAGAGAGAGGGCTATAGAGAGAGGGGGACAGAGAGAGGAGGTGGGGTCAGAGAGAGGGGGGAAAGAGAGAGGGGGGACAGAGAGAGAGAAGGGGGACAGAGAGAGGCGGACAGAGAGAAGTGGGACAGAGAGTGAGGGACAGAGAGAAGGGGGACAGAGAGAAGGGGACAGCGAGAAAGGGGTCAGAGAGAGGGGGAAAGAGAGAGGGGGACAGAGAGAGGGGACAGTGAGAGGGGGACAGAGAGAGGGGGACAGAGAGAGAGGAGGAAAGTGAGAGAGAGAAGGGGACAGAGAGAGCGGGACAGAGAGAGGGTGGCAGAGAGAAGGGGGACAGAGAGAAGGGGGGCAGAGAGAGAGAAAGGGACAGAGAGAGGGCGGACAGAGAGAGGGGGGACGAAAGGGGGGGAACAGAGAGAGAGGGCAGAGGGAGGGGGGACAGAGACGGTGACAGGGTGGGTGTAGAGAGAGGGCGAGAGAGAGAGTGGGGACAGAGAGCGGGGAGAAAGAGGAGGAACAGAGGAACAGAGTGAGGGGAGGACAGAGAGAGGGGGGACAGAGACACGGGGACAGAGATACAGGGACGGGGGGAACAGAGAGAGGGGGACAGAGAGAGGGGTACAGAGTGGGGGAGAGAGAGGGGGACAGAGAGTGGGCGGATGGAGAGAGTGGGGGAACAGAGTGAGAGGGGGACAGAGAGGGGGGCAGAGAGAAGGGGCAGAGAGAGGGCAACAGAGAGGGGGCAGAGAGTGGGGAAGAGAGATTGGGTACAGAGACAGGGGGACAGAGAGAGGGGCCAGAGAGAAAGGGGGAAAGAGAGAGGCGGGTGGGAGAGAGAGGGGGTCAGAGAGAGACGGGTGGGCGAAAGAGCGGGACAGAGAGAGATGGAGACAGAGAGAGAGGGGACAAAGAGGGGTTATAGAGGGAGGGAGGTGGGAGAGCGAGGGGGGCAGAGAGAGTGGGGACAGAGATAGTGGGGACAGAGAGAGCGGGGCAGAGAGAAGGGGGACAGAGAGAGAGGGACAGGGAGAGGGGAATAGAGAGGGACAGGGAAAGGGGTTCAGAGAGAGGGTGACAGAGAGAATGGGACAGAGAGGGGGTCAGAGAGAGGGGGACAGAGAGAGGGGGAAAGAGAGAAGTGGGACAGAGAGTGGGGGACAGAGAGAAGGGGGACAGAGAGAAGGGGACAGCGAGAGGGGACAGAGAGGGGGGCAGGGAGAGGGGAACAGAGAGAGGGTGGCAGAGAGAAGAGGGACAGAGAGAAGGGGGACAGAGGGAGAGAAGGGGACAGAGAGAGAGGGACAGAGAGAAGTGGGACAGAGATCGGGGGACCGAGAGAAGGGGGACAGAGAGAGGGGGGACAGAGAGAGAGAGGGGAGAGAGAGAGAGGGGAGAGAAAACAGGGGAGAGAGAGTGGGGGCAAAAGAGGCGGTCAGATAGAGGGGAACAGAGAGAGAGGAACAGAGAGAGAGGGGGACCGAGAGAAAGAGAGGGGGAACAGAGAGAGGGCTATAGAGAGAGGGGGACAGAGAGAGGAGGTGGGGTCAGACAGAGGGGGGACAGAGAGAGGGTGGACAGAGAGAGAGAAGGGGGACAGAGAGAGGAGGACAGAGAGAAGTGGGACAGAGAGTGGGGGACAGAGAGAAGGGGGCAGAGAGAAGGGGACAGCGAGAAGGGGGTCAGAGAGAGAGGACAGAGAGAGAGAGTGGGGACAGAGAGAGCGGACAGAGAGAGAGGGGGACAGAGAGAGAGGAGGAAAGTGAGAGAAGGAAGGCGGTCAGAGAGAGGGGGAAAGAAAGAAGGGGGACAGAGAGAAGGGGGACAGAGAGAGAGAAGGGGGACAGAGAGAGGGGGACAGAAAGAAGGGGGACAGAGAGAAGGGGGTCAGAGAGAGGGGGACATTGAGAGGGGGTCAGAGAGAGGGGGACAGACAGGCGACAGGGAGATAGGGGAACAGAGAGAGAGAGGGGACAGAGAGAGAGGGGGACAGAGAGAGGGGGGGGGCAGAGAGAGCGGGGACAGAGAGAGGGGGGACAGAGAGAGAGAAGTGGGACAGAGAGAGGGGACAGAGAGAGAGGGGGACATTGAGAGAAGGGGGACAGAGAGAGGGGGAATAGAGAGAGAGAGGGGGATAGAGAGAGTTGGACAGAGAGAGGCGGGCACAGAGAGAGAGAAGGGGACAGAGGGAGAGGGACAGAGAGAGGGGGGACAGAGAGAGGGGGACAGAGAGAGAGAAGTGGGACAGAGAGAGAGGACAGAGAGAGAGGGGGACATTGAGAGAAGGGTGACATAGAGAGGGGGGATAGAGAGAGAGAGGGGGACAGAGGGAGAGGGACAGAGAGAGGGGGACAGAGAGAAGAGGACTGAGAGAATGGGGACAGAGAGAGGGGAACAGAGAGAGAGGGGACAGAGAGAGGGGACAGAGGGAGGGGGAACAGAGTGAGGGGGGACAGAGAGAGGGGGACAGAGAGAGAGAAGTGGGACAGAGAGAGAGGACAGAGAGAGAGGGGGACATTGAGAGAAGGGTGACATAGAGAGGGGGGATAGAGAGAGAGAGGGGGACAGAGGGAGAGGGACAGAGAGAGGGGGACAGAGAGAAGAGGACTGAGAGAATGGGGACAGAGAGAGGGGAACAGAGAGAGAGGGGACAGAGAGAGGGGACAGAGGGAGGGGGAACAGTGAGATGGTGACAGAGAGGGGGCAGAGAGAGGGGGACAAGAGAGTGGGGGACAGAGAGATTGGGACAGAGGGGGGGGCAGAGAGAGCGGGGACAGAGATAGAGGACAGAGGGAGGGGGGCAGAGAGACGATGACAGAGAGGGGGCAGAGAGAGGGCGTCAGAGAGAGTGGGGACAGAGAGCGGGGAAGAGAGGGGGGAAACAGAGAAAGGGGGCGACAAAGAGAGGGGGGACATAGAGACGGGGACAGAGAGACAGGGACGGGGGACAGAGAGAGGGGGGACAGAGAGAGGGGGACCGCGAGAGGGGGACAGAGAGAAGAGGAGATAGAGGGCTCAGAGGGAGTGCGGGACAGAGAGTGCGGGAGAGAGAGAGGGGTACAGAGTGGGGGAGAGAGAGGGGGAAAGAGAGGGTGTCAGAGAGAGGGGGTCATGAGAGGGGGGCAGAGAGAGGGGGGACAGAGAGAGAGGAGTGAGAGAGAGAGGGGAGAGAAGACAGGGGAGAGAGAGTGGGGGCAAAAGAGGGGGTCAGAGAGAGGTGAACAGAGAGAGAGGGGAACAGAGAGAGAGGAGGACCGAGAGAAAGAGAGGAGGAACAGAGAGAGGGCTATAGAGAGAGAAGGTGGGGTCAGAGAGAGGGGAGAAAGAGAGAGGGGGGACAGAGAGAGAGAAAGGGCACAGAGAGAGGCGGACAGAGAGAAGTGGGACAGAGAGGGGGGGACAGAGAGAAGGGGGACAGAGAGAAGGGGACAGCGAGAAGGGGGTCAGAGAGAGGGGGAAAGAGAGAGGGGGACAGAGAGAGGGGACAGAGAGAGTGGGACAGAGAGAGGGGGACAGAGAGAGAGGAGGAAAGTGAGAGAGAGAAGGGGGACAGAGAGAGGGGGACAGAGAGAGGGTGGCAGAGAGAAGGGGGACAGAGAGAAGGGGGACAGAGAGAGAGAAGTGGGACAGAGAGAGGAGGACAGAAAGAAGGGGGACAGAGAGAGAGAAGTGGGACAGAGAGAGGGGACAGAGAGAGAGGGGGACAGAGAGAGAGAAGGGGGACAGAGAGAGGGGAAATAGAGAGAGAAAGGGGGACAGAGAGACAGGGGGACAGAGAGAGGGTGACAGATAGAAGGGGCACAGAGAGAAGGGGGACAGAAAGAAGGGGAGAGAGAGAAGAGGACAGAGAGAAGGGGGACAGAGAGAGAGGGGACAGAGGGAGGGGGACAGTGAGATGGTGACAGAGAGGGGGCAGAGAGAGGGGGGACAGTGAGATGGGGGACAGAGAGAGAGGGGGACAGAGAGAGCGGGGACAGAGAGAGAGGACAGAGGAAGGGGGGCAGAGAGGCGGTGACAAAGAGGGGGCAGAGAGAGGGCGTCAGAGAGAGTGGGGACATAGAGACGGGACAGAGAGACAGGGACGGGGGACAGAGAGAGGGGGGACAGAGAGAGCAGGTGACAGAGAGGGGGGACGTAGACAGGGGGACAGAGAGTGGGGGACAGAGGGCAGCGTAGAGGGAGCGAGAGACGGGTGGGAGAGAGAGAGGGGAGCAGAGAGTGGGGAAGATAGTGGGGGTCAGGGAGAGGAGGACAGAGAGAGAGGGCGCAGTGAGAGGGCGACAGAGAGAGTGTACAGAGACAGGGGGCAGAGAGAGTGGGGGTCAGAGAGAGTGGAGACAGAGAGAGGGGAGACAGATAGAGGGGATACAGAGAGAGGGGTGTACAGAGAGAGGGGGCAGAGAGCGGGGAGAGAGAGGGGGCAGATAGGGGGCAGAGAGAGGGGAGATAGAAAGAGAGGGGGACAGAGAGAGCGGGGTGACAGAGAGAGGGGGGACAGAGAGATGGTGACAGAGAGGGGTCAGAGAGTGGCAGGACAGAGAGAGGGGGACGGGGGGGTGACAGAGAGAGGTGGAACAGAGAGAGTGGGGGCAGAGACAAGGAGGGACAGAGAGAGGTGGACAGAGAGAGAGGGACAGAGAGAGGGGACAGAGAGAGAGAGGGGTACAGAGAGAGAGGGGACAGATAGTGGGTGAGTTAGATGGGGTAAGAGAGAGGGGATAGAGAGACAGGGGACAGAGGGAGGGGGACAGAGAGAGAGGGGGAACAGAGAGAGAGTGACAGAGAGGGTTGACAGATAGAGGAGGGAAAGAGAGGTGGGACAGAGAGGAGGGACTGAGAGAGGAGGGCAGAGATTGGGTGACAGAGAGAGAGGGGCAGAGAGACAGGGGTACAGAGAGAGATGGGGGCAGAGATAGGAGGGACAGAGAGAGGGGGGCTGAGAGCGGGGAGAGAGAAGGGGCAGAAAGAGGGCGTCAGAGAGAGGGGGCGCGGGTGGGACAGAGAGAGGGGGACAGGGGGGGACAGAGTGACGGTGACAGAGAGGTGGCATAGAGAGGGCGACAGAGAGGGGGCAGAGAGAGGGCGAGAGACAGTGGGGGCAGAGAGGGGGCAGAGAGAGTGCGAGAGAGAGAGGGGGACAGAGAAATGGGGAACACAGAGAGGGGGACAGTGAGATGGGGGACAGAGAGAGAGGGGGACAGAGAGAGGGGGCAGAGTAAGAGGGGCAGAGTGAGAGAGGCAGAGTGAGAGGGGGTTATAGAGAGGGTGACAGAGAGATGGGGACAGTGAGAGGGGGACAGAGAGCGTGGGGAAAGAGAGAGGGGTGACAAAGAGAGAGGGACAGAGAGTGGGGGAGATAGAGGGAGACAGAGAGAGGGGGAACAGAGAGGGGGGCCAGAGAGAGGGGGACAGAGAGAGGGGGGACAGAGAGGGTTGGACAGAGAGGGGGGAACAGAGAGGGGCGTTTGGGAGAGAGTGCGGGTCAGAGAGAGAGAGAGCGAAAGAGAGAGAGGGACATACAGTGGGGGAGATAGATGGGGTCAGTGAGAGGGGGGACAGAGAGAAGGGGACCTAGAGAGGTGTGACAGAGAGAGGGGGACAGAGAGAGGGGGACAGAGATAGGAGGAGAGGGGGTGACAGAGAGAGAGGGGGACAGAGAGAGAAATGGATAGAGAGAGGGGTGGACAGAGAGAGAGGACGACAGAGAGCGGTGGAGAGAGAGAGAGAGGGTGACGAGAGAGAGGGGGACAGAGAGAGGAGGACAGAGAGAGAAGGACAGAGACATGGGGTCAGAGAGAGAGGGGTTCAGAGAGAGAGGGTTACAGAGAGAGAAGGGGACAGAGAGAGAAGTGGATAGAGAGAGAGGTGGACAGAGAGAGAGGACGACAGAGAGAGAGGGAGAGAGAGAGAGAGAGGGTGACGAGAGAGAGGGGGACAGAGAGAGAGGACAGAGAGAGGGGGACAGAGACAGGTGGTCAGGGAGAGAGGGGGACAGAGAGAGAGTGGGACAGATAGTGGGGGACAGGGGGATGGGGGACAGAGACGGGGGGACAGAGAGTAGGGTAGCAGAGAGAGTGGGACAGAGAGAGGGGGACAGAGAGAGAGGGTGAAAGAGAGAGTGGGACAGAGGGAGAAGGGGCAGAGAGATGGTGACAGAGAGGGGGGCAGAGAGAGGGAGACAGAGAGAAGGGGGACAGAGAGAAGGGGGGAGAGAGAAGGGGGCAGAGAGAAAGGGGACAGAGAGAGGGGGACAGAAAGACGGGGGACAGAGAGAGGGGACAGAGAGAGGGAACAAAGAGAGAGGGGGACAGATAGAGAGGGACAGAGAGAGAGAAAGGGACATAGAGAGGCGGGACAGAGAGAGTGCTATAGAGAAAGAGGGACAGAGAGAGGAGTGGGTCAGAGAGAGGGGGGCAGTTAGGATGGACAGATAGAGGCAGAACAGAGAGGGGGACAGAGAGAGGGGGAACAGATAAAGGGGAGACAGAGAGAGAGAGGGTGACTGAGAGACGGTGACAGAGAGGGGGCAGAGAGAGGGTGACAGAGAGAGGGGGACAGAGAATGGGGGAACGGAGAGAGGGGTGAGAGAGAGCGGGAGAGAGAGAGTTGACAGACAGGGGGGACAGAGAGGGGATAGAGAGAGGGGGAGATAGAGGGGGACAGAGAGAGGGCGACAGAAAGAGAGTGGACAGAGAGGTTTCCCAGATAGAGGTGGGACAGAGAGAGGAGGGCAGAGGGAGTGTGACAGAGAGAGAGAGGACAGAGAGTGGGGGACAGAGAGGGGGGGCAGTGAGTGGGGCAGATAGAGAGGGGCAGAGAGAGGGGATACAGAGAGAGAGGGACAGAGTGAGGGGGCAGAGAGAGAAGTGACAGAGAGATGGTGACACAGAGAAGGGGGGCAGAGAGAGGGTGGGACAGAGAGAGAGGGGGACAGAGAAAGAGGGGACAGAGAGAGAGGGGGACAGAGTGAGAGGGCGACAGAAAGATGGGGCAGAGTGAGGGGGGCATAGAGAGAGGGGGCAGGGAGACAGAGGCAGAGAGAGAGGGGAAAGAGAGACGGTGGCAGGGAGAGGGCGACAGAGAGCGGGGCACAGAGAGTTGGGGAGAGAGAGGGGGTCAGAGAGAGAGGGGGACAGAGAGAGGGGGACAGTGAGGGAAGGGGGCACTGAGATGGCGACAGAGAGAGAGGGACACAGTGAGAGAGGGACAGAGAGAGAGGGGGACAGAAAGAGCAATCAGAGAGAGGGGTACAGAGAGAGAGGAGGACAGAAGGGGGGGCACAGAGAGAGGGAGACAGAGCGAGTGGACAGAGAGAGAAGGGGGCAGAGAATGAGGGGTCAGAGAGAGAGGGGAAGAGAGAGATGGGGGCAGAAAGAGGGGGACAGAGTTCGGGGGGCAGACAGAGGGGGGCAGAGAGTGGGGGAGATAGAGGCGGGTCAGAGAGAGTGGGACAAAGAGAGGGATACAGAGTGAGGGAGAGAGAGGGGGACAGAGAGTGGGGGGATGGAGAAAGTGGGGGACAGAGAGAGAGGGGGGATCAGAGAGAGGGGGTACAGTGTGGGGGCAGAGAGAAGGGGCAGAGAGAGGGCAACAGAGAGTGGGGCAGAGAGTGGGGTAGAGAAATAGGGACAGAGACAGGGTGACAGAGAGAGGGGACAGAGAGAGAGCGGGACAGAGAAAGGGGCCAGAGAGAGGGGGACAGAGAGAGAGGCAGGTGGGAGAGAGAGGGGAACAGAGAGAGGGGCAGAGAGTGGGGTAGAGAGATAGGGGAAAGATACAGGGTGACAGAGAGAGGGGATACATAGAGAGAGTGGGACAGAGAGAGGGGGAACAGAGAGAGGGGGACAAAGAGGGGTCAAAGAGGGGGGATAGAGAGAGGCGGTTGGGAGAGAGAGGGGGACAGAGAGAGGAGTTAAAATGAGGGCGACAGACAGAGGGGTACAGAGAGTGGGGGTCAGAGAGAGGGCGACAGAGAGAGGGGGACAGAGAGAGGGCGGAAGAGAGAGGGGGACAGAAAGGGGGGCAGAGTGTTGAGGGATAGATAGAGAGGGTGAAAGAGAGCGCGGGACAGAGGGAGACGGGGCAGAGAGAGGGGGACAGAGAGAGGGGACGGAGAGATGGTGACAGAGAGGGGGGCAGAGAGAGAGGGACAGAGAGAAGTGGGACAGAGAGAATGGGGATAGAGAGAATGGGGATAGAGAGAAAGGGGACAGAGAGAGGGAGACAGAGAGAGGGGGAGAGAGAGAGAGGGGGACAGAGAGAGAGAGAAAGAGACAGATAGAGGGCGGACAGAGAGAGGAGACAGAGGGAGGGGGGACAGAGAAATGGTGAAAGAGAGGGGGCAGAGAGATGGTGACAGAGAGGAGGGCAGAGAGAGGGAGACAGAGAGACTTGGGACAGAAAGACAGAAGTGGGACAGGGAGAAGAGGGACAGAGAGAGGGGGACAGAGAGAAGGGGGGCAGAGAGAATGGGGATAGAGAGAAAGGGGACAGAGAGAGGGGGACAGAGAGAGGGGACAGAGAGAGATGGGGGCAGAGATAGGAGGGAAAGAGAAAGGGGGGCTGAGAGGGGGCAGGGAGAGGCCCAGAAAGGGAGAGGGTCAGAGAAATGGGGAACACAGAGGGGGGACAGAGAGAGAGGGGGACTTAGAGAGGGGGCAGAGCAAGAGGGGGTTAGAAAGAGGGTGACAGAGAGATGGGGACAGAGAGAGAAAGGACAGAGAGTGGGGGAGATAGAGGGAGTCAGAGAGAGGGGGAACAGAGATGGGGGCCAGAGAGAGAGGTCCAGAGAGAGAGGGACAGAGAGAGGGGGACAGACAGTCGGTGAGATAGATGGGGTCAGTGAGAGGGGAGACAGAGAGAAGAGGACAGAGAGAGGGGTGACAGAGAGAGGAGGACAGAGAGAGGAGGACAGAGAGTGGGGGAGAGAGAGGGGGTCAGAGAGAGAGGGGGTCAGAGAGAGAGGGTCAGAGAGAGAAGGGGATAAAGAGAGGGGGGCAGTGAGGGAGTGGGGCAGAGAGATGGCGACAGAGAGAGAGGGACACCGAGAGAGACGGTCAGAGAGAGGGGGGGCAGAAAGCGGCGTCAGAGAGAGGGGAACAGACATAAATGAGGACAGAGAGAGAGGGGGCATAGAGAGAGGGCGACAGAGAGAGTGACAGAGAGAGAAGGGGGCAGAGAGTGAGGGGGACAGACAGAGAGGGGAAGAGAGAGATGGGGCAGTCAGAGGGGGACAGAGTGGGGGGGCAGAGAGAGAGGGGGGCAGAGAGGTTGGGGTGATACCGGGGGGTCAGAGAGACGGGGACAGAGAGAGGGATACAGATTGGGGGAGAGAGAGGGGGACAGAGAGTGGGGGGATGGAGAAAGTGGGGGACAGAGAGAGAGAGGGGAACAGAGAGGGGGGACAGAGAGGGGGGCAGAGAGAAGAGGCAGAGAGAGGGCAACAGAGAGGGGGCAGAGAGTGGGGTAGAGAGATAGGGGACAGAGACAGGGGAACAGAGAGAGGGGAAACAGAGAGAGCGGGTCAGAGAAAGCGGGCAGAGAGAGAGGGGAACAGAGAGACAGGCGGGTGGGAGAGAGAGAGGGACAGAGAGAGAGGAACAGAGAGAGGTGGAAAAAGTGGGGAGATAGAGAGAGGCAGTTGGGAGAGAGAGAGGGGGACAAAGAGGGAAGTTAAAAAGAGGGCGACAGACAGAGGGGTACAGAGATTGGCTGTCAGAGAGAGGGCGACAGAGAGCGGGGGACAGAGAGTGGGGATCAGAGAGAGGGTGGCAGAGAGAGGAGGCCGGGGGGGGCATAGAGTTGAGGGACAGAGAGAGAGGATGAAAGAGAGCGCGGGACAGAGGGAGAGTGGGCAGAGAGAGGGGGACAGAGAGAG
Organism: Chiloscyllium punctatum; assembly: GCF_047496795.1. Lineage (NCBI taxonomy): Eukaryota > Metazoa > Chordata > Chondrichthyes > Orectolobiformes > Hemiscylliidae > Chiloscyllium > Chiloscyllium punctatum. The sequence goes on along the minus strand of NW_027310119.1, from coordinate 37,254 downwards.
AGGGGACAGAGAGATGGTGACAGAGAGGGTGGCAGAGAGAGTGGGAAAGAGAGAAGTGGGACAGAGAGAATGGGGACAGAGAGAAATGGGACAGAGAGAAAGGGGACAGAGAGAGGGGGACAGAGAGAGGGGGATAGAGAGAGAGGGGACAGAGAGAGAGAAAGGGACAGATAGAGGGCGGACAGAGAGAGGGGTACAGAGGGAGAGGGAACAGAGAGATGGTGACAGAGAGAGGGCAGAGAGATGGTGACAGAGAGAAGGGCAGAGAGAGGGGGACAGGGAGACGTGGGACAGAGAGATGGGGGGCAGAGAGAGAGAGGGACAGAGAGAGAGCGACAGAGAGAGGGGGGACAGAGAGAGAGAAAGGGACAGAGAGAGGGCGCACAGACAGAGGGGGGAGGAAAGGGGGGGGCAGATATAGAGGGCAGAGGGAGGGGGGACAGAGACGGTGACAGAGTGGGTATCGAGAGAGGTCGACAGAGAGAGTGGGGACAGAGCGGGGAGAAAGAGGAGGAACAGAGTTAGGGGAGGACAGAGAGAGGGGGGACAGAGACACGGGAACAGAGAGACAGGGACGGGGGGGAACAGAGAGAGGGGGACAGAGAGAGGGGTACAGAGTGGGGGAGAGAGAGGGCAACAGAGAGGGGGCAGAGTGTGGGGAAGAGAGATTGGGGACAGAGACAGGGGGACAGAGAGAGGGGCCAGAGAGAAAGGGGGAAAGAGAGAGGCGGGTGGGAGAGAGAGGGGGTCAGAGAGAGGCGGGTGGAGAGAGAGGGGGACAGAGAGAGTTGGAACAGAGAGAGGGGGACAAAGACGAAAATAGACAGAGGCGGGTGGAGGAGAGAGGGGGACAGAGAGGGGGTTACGGGGGCGCAGAGAGAGGGGGGACAGAGAGAGCGGAACAGAGTGAGGGGACAGAGAGAGAGGGGGAGAGAGAGAGAGGGGACAGACAGTGGGTGAGATAGATGGGGTCAGAGAGGGGGGATAGAGACAGGGGGGACAGAGAGAAGGGGACAGAGAGAGGGGGGAACAGAGAGAGAGCGACAGAAAGGGCGGACAGATAGAGGCGGGACAGAGAGGCAGGACAGAGAGGGGGGACAGAGAGAGCAGGGCAGAGAGAGGGTGACAGAGAGAGAGGACAGAGAATGGTGGAGATAGAGGGGATCAGAGAGAGGGTGACAGAGCGATGGAGACAGAGAGATAGGAGGGACAGAGAGAGGGGGCTGAGAGCAGGGGAGAGAGAGGGGGCAGAAAGAGGGCGTCAGAGAGAGGGGGGACGGGTGAGACAGAGAGACGGTGACGGAGAGGTTGCAGGGAGAGGGCGACAGAGAGGGGCAGAAAGAGGGCGAGAGAGAGAAGAGGACAGAGAAAGGGGGAACAGAGAGAGGGGGGACAGAGAGAGAGGGGGACAGAGAGAGAGTGCAGAGTGAGAGAGGCAGAGTGAGAGTGGCAGAGGGAGAGGAGGTCAGAGAGAGGGTGACAGAGAGAGGGGGACAGTAAGAGGGGGGACAGAGAGGGGGACTAAAGAGAGAGGGGTGACAGAGAGTGGAGGAGATAGTGGTAATCAGAGTGAGGGGGAACAGAGATTGGGGCCAGTGAGAGGGGGACAGTGAGTGGGGGGACAGAGGGGGGGGGACTGAGAGAGAGGGAGATAGAAGGAGTCAAAGAGAGGGGGGGACAGAGAGAGAGGGACAGAGAGAGGGGGGTTAGAGAGAGGGGGGAAAGAGAGAGGGGGATAGAGAGAGGGGAACAGAGAGAGGGGGAGAGAGAGGGGGTCAGAGAGAGAGGGGTTCAGAGAGATAGGGGGATAGAGGGAGAAGGGGACAGAGAGAGAGGTGGACAGAGACAGAGGACGACAGAGAGAGAGGACGACAGAGAGAGGGGGAGAGAGAGAGAGGGTGACAGAGAGAGAGGGTCAGAGAGAGAGGGGGTGAGAGAGAGGGGGTGAGAGAGAGAGAGAGGTGGGGACAGAGAGAGAAGGGGACAGAGAGAGAGGGGGACAGAGAGAGGGGGGGACAGAGAGATGGGGGACAGAGAGAAGGGGGACAGAGAGAGGGGGTGACAGAGAGAGGGGGGGCAGAGAGAGAGGGGGACAGAGAGAGAAGGGCAGAGAAAGATGGGGCAGAGTGAGGGGGGCAGAGTGAGAGAGGGGGCAGAGAGCGCGGCACAGAGAGTGTGGGAGATAGAGGGGGTCAGAGAGAGCGGGACAGAGAGAGAAGGGGACAGAGAGATGGGGGGACAGAAAGAGTGGGGAAGAGAGAGAGGGACAGAGAGGGGGGCAGAGAGAGAGGGGGACAGTGAGAGAGGGGTACAGTGAGAGACGGGGGCAGAGAGATGGCGACAGAGAGAGAGGGACACAGAGAGAGAGGGACACAGAGAGGGGGGCAGAAAGAGGCGTCAGAGAGAGGGGAACACAGAGAGAGGAGGACAGAGAGAGAGGGGGGCACAGAGACAGAGGGGATAGAGAGAGAAGGGGGCAGAGAGTGAGGGGAACAGAGAGAGAGTGGAAGAGAGAGTTGGGGACAGACAGAGGGGGACAGAGTGAGGGGGGAGAGATTGGGCAGAGAGAGGGCGACAGAGAGTGGGGCACAGAGAGTGGGGGAGAGAGAGGGGGTCAGAGAGAGGGGGACAGAGAGAGGGGTACAGAGTGGGGGAGAGAGATGGGGACAGAGAGTGGGCGGATGGAGAGAGTATGGGACAGAGTGAGAGAGGGGAAAAGAGAGGGGGACAGAGAGGGAGGACAGAGAGAAGGGGCAGAGAGAGAGCAACAGAGGGGGGCAGAGAGTGGGGGAGTGAGCTAGGGGACAGAGACAGTGGGAACAGAGAGAGGGGAAACAGAGAGAGCGGGACAGATAGAGGTGTACAGAGAGTGGGGGACAGAGAGAGGGCGACAGACAGAGGGGGACAGAGATTGGGGGAGATTGAAGGGGTCAGATAGAGGGGGACAAATAGAGAGGGGACAGAGAGAGGGGGCAGAGTGGGGGCAGAGAGAGAGAGGGCAGAGAGAGAGGGGCAGAGAGAGAGGGGATAGAGAGAGGGGGAAAGAGAGAGTGGGAATAGAGAGAGGGGGGAACACAGAGAAGGGTAACAGAGAGAGAGGGGGACAGAGAGAGGGGTTCAGAGATAGAGGGGATAGAGAGAGGGGGACAGAGGGAGGAGGGACAGAGAGACGGTGACAGAGAGGGGGCAGAAAGAGTGCGGCAGAGAGAGGGGTCAGAGAGGGGGGCAGAGAGTGGCGGGACAGAGAGAAGGGGGACAGAGAGAGGAGGACAGAGAGACGGTAAAAGAGAGGGTCAGAGAGGGGCAAGACAGATAGATTGGGACGGTGGGACAGAGAGAGAGGGGGGTCAGAGACAAGGGGGGACAGAGAGAGGCGACTGAGTGAGAGGGAGGCAGAGAGAGGGGACAGACAGTGGGTGAGATAGATGGGGTCAGAGAGAGGGGGGTACAGAGATAGAGGCGACAGAGAGAAAGGGGACAGACCGTGGGGGAGATAGTTGGGGTGAGAGAGAGGGGGGCAGAGAGAAGGGGACAGAGAGAGGGGGACAAAGAGAGGGGGGTTAGAGAGAGGGGGGACAGAGAGAGGGGGATAGAGAGAGGGGAACAGGGAGAGGGGGAGAGGGGGGGGGTCCGAGAGAGAGGGGGTCAGAGAGAGAGGGGGACAGAGAGAGAAGGGGACAGAGAGAGAGAGGGGGACAGAGAGAGAGGGGACAGAGAGATGGGGGGACAGAGAGAGAAAGGGGGGCAGAGAGAGAGGGGGACCGAGGGAGTGGTGGACAGAGTGAGAAGGGGCAGAGTGTGGGGCGCAGAGAGAGAGGGGGTAGAGAGACGGGGGGGGGGGGGGGTAGAGAGAGAGGGGATAGTGGGAGGGGGGCGGACAGAGGGCGACAGAGAGCGGGGCACAGAGAGTGGGGGAGATAGAGGGGGTCAGGGAGAGAGGGGGAAGAGAGAGAAAGGGACAGAGAGATGGGGGACAGAGAGAGTGGGGCAGAGGGAGAGGGACAGAGGGGGGGCAGAGAGAGAGGGGGACAGTGAGAGAGGGGGGCAGAGAGATGGCGACAGGGAGAGAGGGGCACAGAGTGAGAGGGGCAGAGAGAGGGAGGCAGAAAGAGGCGTCAGACAGAGGGGAACAGAGAGAGAGGAGGACAGAGGGGGGGCACAGAGAGATGGCGACAGAGAGAGAGGGGACAGAGAGAGAAGGAGGCAGAGAGTGAAGGGGACAGAGAGAGTGGTAAAGAGAGATGGGGGCAGACAGAGGGGGACAGAGTGAGAGGGGGAGAGAGAGAGGGCGACAGAGAGTAGGGCACAGAGAGGGGGGGCAGAGAAACGGTGACAGAGAGGGGTCAGAGAGAGGCAGGACAGATAGATTGGGACGGGGAGGACAGAGAGAGGGGGGGTCAGAGACAAGGGGGACAGAGACGGGGGGACAGAGAGAGGGGACAGACAGTGGGTGAGATAGATGGGGTCAGAGAGGGGGGGGACAGAGATAGAGGGGACAGATAGAAAGGGGACAGACAGTGGAGGAGATAGTTGGTGTCAGAGCGAGGGGGGACAGAGAGAGGGTGGACAGAGAGATGGGGCAGAGAGAGGGGGATAGAGAGACAGGGATGAGAGTGGGGGACAGAGAGAGGACGACAGAGAGGGTGGACAGACAGAGGCAGGACAGAGAGGGGGGATACAGAGAAGGGACAGAGAGGGTGGACAGATAGAGGCGGGTCAGAGAGAGGGGTCAGAGAGAGAAGGGGACAGTGAGAGAGGGGGGCAGAGAGATGGCGACAGAGAGAGGGTGACAGAGAGAGAGAGGGACAGAGAGAGGGGGGACAGATAGAGAGGGGGACAGAGAGGGGGACAGTGAGAGAGGGGGCAGAGAGATGGTGACAGAGAGAGAGGGGGGGAAAGAGAGAGAGGGGGGCAGAGAGAGGGCGACAGAGAGAGAGGGGCAGAGAGAGAGGGGGGCAGAGAGAGGGCGACAGAGAGAGAGGGGCAGAGAAAGTGGGGGCAGAGAGAGAGGGGCGCAAAAAGAGGGCAACAGAGAGAGGGACACAGAGAGTGGGGGAGATAGAGTTTTTCAGAGGGGGGACAGAGCTAGGGGGATATAGAGGGGGACAGAGAGAGGGGGACAGAGAGAGAGGGACAGAGGGAGGGGGACAGAGAGTGGGGGACAGAGAAACGGATACAGAGTGGGGGAAAGAGAGGGAGTCAGAGAGAGGGGGAAAGAGAGAGAAGGACAGAGAGAGAGGGCGACAGAGAGAGAGGGGGTCAGAGAGAGAGGGGGTCGGAGAGAGAGGGGGACAGAGAGAGGGGGAGACAGAGAGAGGGGGATATAGAGGGGAACAGAGAGAGCGGGACAGAGAATGGGGGATTGTGTGGGGGGCAGAGGGAGTCAGAGAGATGGGGACACAGAGAGGGCGACAGAGAGAGGGGGACAGAGAGATTGGGGGACAGAGGGTGGGGGACAGAGAGTGGGGAGCAGAGAGAGAGGGGACATAGAGATGGGGGGACAGAGAGAGGGGGGACAGAGTATGGAGGAGAAACAGGGGGCCTGAGAGAGAGATAGGGGGGACAGAGGGAGAGGGGGACAGAGAGAGAAGGGGAAGAGAGAGGAGGGGACAGAGAGATGGGGGGACAGAAAGAGTGGGGAAGAGAGAGAGGGACAGAGAGGGGGGCAGAGAGAGAGGGGGACAGTGAGAGAGGGGGACAGTGAGAGAGGGGGGCAGAGAGATGGCGACAGAGAGAGAGAGGGACAGAGAGAGAGAGAGGGAAAGAGAGAGGGGGCAGAAAGAGGTATCAGAGAGAGGGGAACAGAGAGAGAGGAGGACAGATAGAGAGGAGGGGACAGAGAGATGGGGGGACAGAAAGAGTGGGGAAGAGAGAGAGGGACAGAGAGGGGGGCAGAGAGAGAGGGGGACAGTGAGAGAGGGGGACAGTGAGAGAGGGGGGCAGAGAGATGGCGACAGAGAGAGAGAGGGACACAGAGAGAGAGAGGGAAAGAGAGAGGGGGCAGAAAGAGATATCAGAGAGAGGGGAACAGAGAGAGAGGAGGACAGAGAGAGAGGGGGGCACAGAGAGATGGCGACAGAGATAGAGGGGACAGAGAGAGAAGGGGGCAGACAGAGGGGCACAGAGTGAGAGGGGGAGAGAGTGGGCAGAGAGAGTGGGGGAGATAGAGGGGGTCAGAGAGAGGGGGACAGAAACAGGGGTACAGATTGGGGGAGAGAGAGGGTGACAGAGAGTGGGCGGATGGCGAGAGTGGGGGACAGAGTGAGAGAGGGGAAAAGAGAGAGGGGGAAACAGAGGGGGGGGGGACAGAGAGAAGGGGCAGAGAGAGGGCAACAGAGGGGGGCAGAGACTGGGGGAGAGAGATAGGGAACAGAGACAGGGGGAACAGAGCGAGGGGGGAACAGAGAGAGCGGGACAGAGAGAGGGGGAAGACAGAGGGGGGAACCGAGAAAGAGGCGGGAGGGAGAGAGAGGGGTTCAGAGAGAGGGGGAGCAGAGAGAGGGGGACAAAGAGGAAAATAGAGAGAGGCGGCTGGGAGAGGGAGGGGTACAGAGAGGGGGTCAGAGAGAGGGCGACAGGTAGAGGGGGACAGAGATTGGGGGAGATTGAGGGGGTCAGAGAGAGAGGGACAGAGAGAGGGGCAGAGTGGGGCAGAGAGAGAGAGGGCAGAGAGAGAGGGGCAGAGAGAGAGGGGACAGAGAGAGGGGGAAAGAGAGAGTGGGAACAGAGAGGGGGGAACACAGAGAAGGGTAACCGAGAGAGGGGTACAGAGAGAGGGGGTGAGAGATAGAGGGGATAGACAGATGGGGACAGAGGGCGGAGGGACAGAGAGACGGTGACAGAGAGGGGGCAGAGAGAGGGCTACAGAGAGAGGGACACAGAGAGTGGGGGATATTGAGGGGGTCAGAGAGAGGGGGACAGAGGCTGGGGTATATAGAGGGGGACAGAGAGAGGGGACCAGAGAGTGGTGGAGAGAGCGGGGTTAAAGAGAGGGGGACAGAGAGGAGGGGATGGAGCGAGTTGGGGACAGAGAGAGGGGTTCAGAAAGTGGGGCAGAGAGAGACGGAGCAGAGAGAGGGCGACAGAGAGGGGGGGGGCAGAGAGCGGGTGAGATATAGAGGGGGCAGAGAGAGGGGGACAGAGATAGAGGCGGGTGGGAGAAAGAGGGCGACAGAGAGAGGGGGTCAGAGAGGGGGGCACAGAGAGAGTGGGAGATAGAGGGGGATAGAGAGAGCGGCACAGAGAGAGGGGGAGATAGAGGGGGACAGAGAGAGGGGTACAGAGAGATGGGGAGATAGAGGGGGACAAAGAGAGGTGGACAAAAAGAGGGGTACAGAGAGAGGGGGAGCTAGAGGGGGACAAAGAGAGGGGGACAAAAAGAGGGGGAGGTATAGTCAGTCAGAGGAAGGGGGACAGAGAGAAGGGCACAGTGAGTGGGGGAGATAGAGGGGGTCAGAGAGAGGGGGAGAGAAAGATGGGGAGGTAGAGGGGGTCAGAGAAAGGGGGACAGAGAGAGAGGGGGACAGAGAGAGGGTGGGACAGAGGGGGGGACAGAGAGAGGGTGGGACAGAGAGAAGAGGGGACAGAGAGAGAGGGGAACAGAGAGAGTTGGGGCAAACAGAGGGGGACAGAGTGAGGGGAGCAGACAGAGAGGGGGCAGAGAGAGAGGGGAAAGAGAGACGGGGGCACAGAGGGGCACAGAGAGAGGTGGAGATAGATGGGGTCAGAGAGAGGGGCAGAGAGAAGGGGATATAGAGCGGGACAGCGAGAGAGGGGGTCAGACAGAGAGGGGGACAGTGAGAGGGGGACAGAGAGAGAAGGGGGCGGAGATAGAGGGGGACAGAGAGAGAGGGGCAGAGAGACATAGGGGCAGACAGAGGGGGACAGAGTAAGTCGGGCAGTGAGAGAGGTGGGCAGAGAGAGGGTGACAGAGAGAGGGGCACAGAGAGTGGGGAATATAGAGGGACAGAGTGAGGGGGTCAGAGAGTGGTGGACAGAGAGAGGAGTACAGAGTGGGAAAAACATAGAGAGTCAGAGAGAGGGGGATAGAGAGAGGAGGACAGAGAGAGAGGGGGACAGAGAGAGAGGGGGACAGAAAGAGAGGGGGTCAGAGAGAGAGGGGGCCAGAGAGAGACGGGGACAGAGAGAGGGGGCAGAGAGAGGGGGGGGACAGAGAGAGAGGGGTACGGGGTGGGACAGAGAGAGGGGGACAGAGAGAGGGGTACAGAGTGGGGTAAAGAGAGGGAGTCAGAGCGAGAGGGGACAGAGAGAGGAGGAGAGAGATTGGGGGACAGGGATAGAGGGAGTCAGAGAGAGTGGGCTCAGAGAGAGAGGGGGTCAGAGAGAGAGGGGGAAGAGAGAGAGGGACAGCGGGAGAGGGTCACAGAGAGAGGGGGACAGAGATAGAGGGAGACAAAGAGTTTGGGACAGAGAGAGGGGGACAGAGAGAGAGGGAGACAGAGACAAGGGAGAGAGAGGGGGGGAAGAGAGATAGGCGGATGGAAGGGGGATGGGGGCAGTCAGAGGGGGACAGAGTGAGGGGGTCAGAGACAGACGGGGTCAGAGAGGGGGACAGAGAGAGGGGGAGAGAGTGGGGGAGAGAGTGGGAGTCAGAGAGAGGGGGCAGAGAGAGAGGGGGACAGAGAGTGCGGGACAGAGAGTGGGGAGCAGAGAGAGAGGGGGGCATAGAGAGAGGGGGACAGAGAGGGGGGACAGAGTGTGGGGGAGAAAGAGGGGGCAGAGAGAGAGACGGGGACAGAGAGAGAGGGGGACAGAGAAAGGAGGACAGAGGGAGAGGGGGACAGAAAGAGGAGGGAAAGAGAGAGGCCGGTGGAAGGGAGAGGGGGGCAGAGAGAGGGCGACAGAGAGAGGGGCACAGAAAGTGGGGGAGATAGAGGGGGTCAGAGAGAGGGGGACAGAGGCAGGGGATATAGAGGGGGACAGCGAGAGGGGAACAGAGAGTGGTGGAGAGAGAGGGGTCAAAGAGAGGGGGATAGAGAGGAGGGGATAGAGAGAGTTGGGGACAGAGAGAGAGGGGTTCAGAGGGGGGGCAGAGAGAGACGGAGCAGAGAGAGGGCGACAGAGAGTGGGGGGCAGAGAGCGGGTGAGAGGTAGAGGGGAAAGAGAGAGGGGCCAGCGAGAGGGCACAGAGAGTGGGGGAGATAGAGGGGGTCAGAGAGAAGGGGACTGAGAGAGGGCACAGAGAGTGGGGGAGATAGAGGGGGACAGAGAGAAGGGGACAAAAAGAGGGGGATTTAGATGGTGTCAGAGAGAGGGGTACGGGGAGAGGGGGACAGAGAGTTCGGAGATAGGCGGGGACATAGAGAGAGGGGACAGAGAGAGAGGGCACAGAGAGAGGGGGACAGAGTGAGGGGGCAGAAAGAGAGGGGCAGAGTGAGAGGGGAACAGAGAGAGGGGAGGACAGAGAGAGTGGGGACAGAGAGAGGTGGACAGAGAGAGAGAGGGAGTCAGGGAGAGAGGAGGTCAGCGAGGTGGGGACAGAGAGAGAGGGGGACAGAGAGAGAGGGAAAGAGAGAGGGGGAGATAGAGTGAGGGGGGACACAGAGAGGGGAGGACTTGGAGAAGTGGACAGAGAGAGGGGGAGTTAGAGGGGGTCAGAGAAACAGAGGGGGTCAGAGAGAGAGGGGATAGAGAGAGAGGGGGACAGAGAGTGGGGGACAGAGAGTGGGGAGGAGAGAGACAGGGGGGCATAGAGAGAGGGGGACAGAGAGAGGGGGGACAGAGTGTGGGGGAGAAAGAGTGAGGGGGTTCACAGAGAGGGGAGGACATAGAGAAGTGGACAGAGAGAGGGGGAGTTAGAGGGGGTCAGAGAGACAGAGGGGGTCAGAGAGAGAGGGGATAGACAGAGAAGGGGACAGGGACAGAGGGGGACAGAGCGAGAGCGGGACAGAGAGAGAGCGGGATGGAGAGAGAGCGGGACAGAGAGAGAGGGGCAGAGAGAGAGGAGCAGAGAGAGATGGGGCAGACAGAGGGGGACAGAGTGAGGGGGGCAGAGAGAGAGGGGGTAGAGAGAGATGGGAAAGAGAGGGGCAGAGACAGTGCGACAGAGAGAGGGGCACAGAGAGTGGGGGAGATAGAGGGTGTCAGAGCGATGGGGACAGAGAGAGGGTTATATAGAGGGTGACAGCGAGAGAGGGGGTTGCAGAAAGAGGCGTCAGAGAGAGGGGGACAGAGCGAGGAGGACAGAGAGTGAGGGGGGCAGAGAGAGGGCCACAGAGAGAGGGGGACAGAGAGAGAAGGGGGAAAAGACAGAGGGGGAAAGAGAAAGATGGGCAGAGAGAGATGGGGGCAGTCAGAGGGGGACAAAGTGAGGGGGGCAGAGAGAGAGAGACGGGGTCAGAGAGGGGGACAGAGAGAGGGGTACAGAGTGGGGGAGAGAGAGGGAGTCAGAGAGAGGGGGGCAGAGAGAGGGCGACAAAGAGAGGGCGAGAGAGAGGGGGAGACAGAGAGTGGGGGGCAGAGAGTTGGGAAGAGAGAGGGGGGGACATAGAGGGAGGGGGGACAGAGAGGGGGGAACAGAGTGTGGTGGAGAAAGAGAGGCCAGAGAGAGAGAGGGGGACAGAGAGAGAGGGGGACAGAGAGAGGAGGACAGAGAGAGAGAGGTACAGAGAGAGGAGGGAAAGAGAGAGGCGGGTGGATGGGAGAGGGGGGCAGAGAGAGGGCGACAGAGAGAGGGGCACAGAGAGTGGGGGAGATAGAGGGGGTCAGAGAGAGGGAGACAGAGGCAGGGGGATATAGAGGGGGGCAGAGAGAGAGGGGGACAGAGAGTGGTGGAGAGAGAGGGGTCAGAGAGAGAGGGACAGAGAGGAGGGAATGGAGAGAGTTGGGGACAGAGAGAGAGTGGTTCAGAGACGGGGGCAGAGAGAGACGGAGCAGAGAGCGGGTGAGAGGTTGAGGGTACAGAGAGAGGGGGACAGAGAGAGAGGCGGGTGGGAGAGAGAGTGGGTCCGAGAGAGGCGGGTGTGAGAAAGAGGGTGACAGAGAGAGGGGGACAGAGAGAGAGGGGGACAGAGAGAGGGGGACAGAGAGAGAGGGGGTCAGAGAGAGGGGGACAGAGAGAGGGGGAGATAGAAGGGGACAAAGAGAGGGGACCAAAAAGAAAAGAGGGGTACAGAGAGAGGGGGAGATAGAGGGGGACAGAGAGAGGGGTACAGAGAGATGGGGAGATAGAGGGGGACAAAGAGAGGTGGACAAAAAGAGGGGTACAGAGAGAGGGGGAGCTAGAGGGGGACAAAGAGAGGGGGACAAAAAGAGGGGGAGGTATAGTCAGTCAGAGGAAGGGGGACAGAGAGAAGGGCACAGAGAGTGGAGGAGATAGAGGGGGTCAGAGAGACGCGGGTGGGAGAAAGAGGGGGAGGTAGAGGGGGTCAGAGAAAGGGGGACAGAGAGAGAGGGGGACAGAGAGAGGGTGGGACAGAGGGGGGGACAGAGAGAGGGTGGGACAGAGAGAAGAGGGGACAGAGAGAGAGGGGAACAGAGAGAGTTGGGGCAAACAGAGGGGGACAGAGTGAGGGGAGCAGACAGAGAGGGGTCAAAGAGAGAGGGGAAAGAGAGACGGGGGCAGAGATGGGCACAGAGAGTGGTGGAGATAGATGGGGTCAGACAGAGGGGACAGAGAGAGGGGGACAGAGGGAGAAGGGGGCAGAGAGAGAGAGGGCAGAGAGACATAGGGGCAGACAGAGGGGAACAGAGTGAGTCGGGCAGAGAGAGAGGTGGGCAGAGAGAGGGTGACAGAGAGAGGGGCACAGAGAGTGGGGAATATAGAGGACAGAGAGAGGAGGTCAGAAAGTGGGGGACAGAGAGAGGGGTACAGAGTGGGGGGAAGAGAGGGAGTCAGAGACAGAGGGACAGAGAGAGGAGGACAGAGAGAGAGGGGGACAGAGAGAGGGGGACAGAGAGAGAGGGGGTCAGAGAGAGAGGGGGTCAGACATAGAGGGGGACAGAGAGAGGGGGGCAGAGAGATGGGGGACAGACAGAGAGCGGGACCGGGGGACATAGAGAGGTGGACAGAGAGAGGGGTACCGAGTGGGGTTAAGAGAGGGAGTCAGAGCGAGGGAGACAGAGATAGAAGGACAGAGAGAGTGGGTCAGAGATAGAGGGGGTCAGAGAGAGAAGGGGTCAGAGAGAGAGCGCGGTGAGAGAGAGGGGGACAGAGAGAGAGAGGGACAGAGAGAGGGGCACAGAGAGAGGGGCACAGAGAGAGAGGGAGACAGAGACAGCGAGAGAGAGAGGGGGACAGAGAGAGGGGGAAGAGAGATAGGCGGATGGAAGGGGGAGGGGTTCAGAGAGAGGGCGACAGAGAGAGAGGCACAGAGAGTGAGGGAGATAGCGGGAGTCAGAGAAAGGGGGATAGAGAGAGGTGTATATAGAGGGGGACAGAGAGAGGGTGAAAGAGAGTGGGGGACAGAGAGAGGGGTACAGAGTGGGGGAAAGAGAGGGAGTCAGAGAGAGGGGGGCAGAGAGAGGGTGACAGAGAGAGGGGCACAGAGAGTGGTGAATATAGAGAGGGACAGAGAGTGGGGGTCAGAGAGTGGGGGACAGAGAGAGGGGTACAGAGTGGGGGAAAGAGAGGGAGTCAGAGAGAGGGGGACAGAGAGAGGAGGACAGAGAGAGGGGGGACAGAGAGAGGCGGACAGAGAGAGGGGGGGTCAGAGAGAAAGGGGGACAGAGTGAGCGGTACAGAGTGGCGTAAAGAGAGGGAGTCAGAGCGAGGGGGACAGACAGAGGAGGACAGAGAGAGGTGGATAGAGATAGAGGGGAACAGAAGGAGGGGGGAAGAGAGAGGCGGGAGGAAGGGAGAGAGGGCAGAGAGAGGGCAACAGAGAGAGGGACACAGAGAGTGGGGGAGATAGAGGGGGTCAGAGAGAGGGGGACAGAGAGGGGGGCAGAGGTAGACGGAGCAGAGAGAGGGCGACAGAGAGGGGGGCAGAGAGCGGGGGAGAGATAGAAGGGACAGAGAGAGGGTGACAGAGAGAGGGGACAAAGAGAGTGGGGGACAGAGAGCGCGGGACAGAGAGAGAGGCGGGTGTGAGAGAGAGGGGGTCAGAGAGACGCGGGTGGGAGAAAGAGGGCGACAGAGAGAGGGTTACAGAGAGATGGGCACAGAGAGATGGGCACAGAGAGTGGGGGAGATAGAGGGGGTCAGAGAGAGGGGGACAGAGAGTGCGGTACAGAGAGGGGCGAGATAGAGGGGGACAGAGCGAGTGGGGGACAAAAAGAGGGTAGGTAGACGGGGTCAGAGAAAGGGGGACAGAGAGAGGGGCACAGAGAATGGGGGAGATAGAGGGGGACAGATATAGAGGGGACAGGTAGAGAGAGGGCGACAGAAAGGGGTTGTCAGAGAGTAGGGGACAGAGAGAGGGTGACAGAGAGAGGGGGGCAGAGAGAGAGGGGACAGAGAGAGCGCGGACAGAGAAGTGGGGGAGATAGAGGGGGTCAGAGAGAGGGGGACAAAAAGAGGGGGAAGTAGAGGGGGTGAGACAGAGGTGCACAGAGAGTGGGGGAGATAGAGGCGGACAGAGAGAGGGGACAGAGAGAGGGGGGGACAGAGAGAGGTTGTCAGAGAGAGAGGTACAGAGAGAGAGCGGACAGACAGTGGGGGAGATAGATGGGGTCAGAGAGAGGACAACAGAGAGAGGGGGGAAAGAGAGAGGGGGGACAGAGAGAGGTGGACAGACAGTGGGGGAGATAGATGCGGTCAGAGAGAGGAGGGACTGAGAGAGGGGGGACAGAGAGGGAGGGGGACAGAAAGAGGGGGGGACAGAGAGTGGGGAGATAGTGGGAGTCAGAGAGAGGCGGAACACAGAGGGGGGCCAGAGAGAAGGGCGGCAGAGGGGGGGGGTGCAATGACGGGTTATATAGAGAGACGGGTGGGATAGAGTGGTGGGAGAGAGAGAGAGGGGGACAGTGAGAGGGGGACAGAAAGAGGGAGGACCGAGAGATAGGGGACAGAGAGAGTGGGGGACAGTGACACGGGGGGGGGGGCAGACAGATGGCGAAAGAGAGGGGGGGGCGAGAGAGAGGGGGGCAGAGAGAGGGCGACAGAGAGAGGGGGAGATAGAGAGGGGGGACGAGAGAGGCGGGAGGAAGGGAGAGGGTGGCAGATAGAGAGGGGGACAGAGAGAGGGGAAAAGGGAGAGGGGCACAGAGAGTGGGGGAGATATAGAAGGGGACAGAGAGAGGGGGACAGAGACTGGGGTACAGAGAGAGGGGTACAGGGTGGGGGAGAGAGAGGCGGTCAGAGAGAGGGGGACAGAGAGCAGGGGGATGGAGAGAGTGGGGGCAGAGAGAGTGGGGGCGTCAGAGAGGGCGGCAGAGAGAGAGGCGGTCGGGAGAGAGAGGGTGTCAGAGAGAGGTGGTTGGGAGAGAGAGGGGGAACAGAGAGAGGGGTGAAAGAGAGAGGGGGGGACAGAGAGAGGTGGACAGACAGTGGGGGAGATAGATGCGGTCAGAGAGAGGGGGGACTGAGAGAGGGGGGACAGAGAGGGAGGGGGACAGAAAGAGGGGGGGACAGAGAGTGGGGAGATAGTGGGAGTCAGAGAGAGGCGGAACACAGAGGGGGGCCAGAGGGAAGGGCGGCAGAGGGGGTGGGTGCAATGAGGGGTTATAGAGAGAGACGGGTGGGATAGAGTGGGGGGAGAGAGAGAGAGGGGGACAGTGAGAGGGGGACAGAGAGAGGGAGGACCGAGAGATAGGGGACAGAGAAAGAGGGGGACAGAGAGAGTGGTGGACAGAGAGATTGGGGACAGAGAGAGGGGCGGACAGAAAGGGGGGGCATAGAGTTGTGGAGACAGGGAGATGGGGGACAGAGAGATGGGGACGGGGGGTTTGGTCAGAGAGAGTGGGGATAGAGAGAGGGGGGACAGAGAGAGAGAGGGGGACAGAGAGAGAGGGGGACAGAGAGAGGGCGATAGAGAGGGGGACGCGAGAGAGGGTGTCAGAGAGAGACGGGGACAGTGAGACGGGGGGGCAGACAGATGGCGAAAGAGAGGGGGGGGCAAAGAGAGAGGGGGGCAGAGAGAGGGCGACAGAGAGAGGGGGAGACAGAGAGGGGGACAGAGAGAGGGGGAAAGGGAGAGGGGCACAGACAGTGGGGGAGATATAGAAGGGGACAGAGAGAGGGGGACAGAGACTGAGGTACAGAGAGAGGGGTACAGGGTGGGGGAGACAGAGCCGGTCAGATAGAGGGGGACAGAGAGTAGGGGGATGGAGAGAGTGGGGCAGAGAGAGTGGGGGGGGGCTCAGAGAGGGGGGCAGAGAGAGAGGCGGTCGGGAGAGAGAGGGGGTCAGAGAGAGGCGGTTGGGAGAGAGAGGGGGGCAGAGAGAGTGGGACAGAGAGAGGGGCACAGAGAGTGGGGGAGCTATAGAGGGGGACAGAGAGAGAAGGACAGAGACTGGGGTACAGAGAGGGGTACATGGTGGGGGAGAGAGAGGCGGTCAGAGAGAGGGGAACAGAGAGTAGGGGGATGGAGAGAGTGGGGGCAGAGAGAGTGGGGGGGTCAGAGAGGGGGGCAGACAGAGAGGCGGGCGAGAGAGAGGGGGTCAGAGAGAGGTGGTTGGGAGAGAGAGGGGGAACAGAGAGAGAGAGGGAACAGAGAGAGCAGTAAAGAGAGAGGGGGACAAAGAGGGGGGATAGAGAGAGGCAGGGGGACAGAGAGAGGGTGTCAGAGAGAGGGCGACAGAGAGAGGGGGGACAGAGAGAGGGGGACAGAGAGAGTGGGGACAGAGAGACGGTGACAGAGTGGGAACAGAGAGAGGGGGGACAAAGAGAGGGGGGCAGAGAGGGGGGGACAGAGAGAGTGGGGACAGAGAGGGGGTACAGAGAGGGTGGGGGACAGAGAGGGGGTGCATAGAGAGGTTGAAAGAGAGAGTGGGACAGAGGGAGAGGGGCAGAGAGAGGGGGACAGAGAGAGGGGACAGAGAGACGGTGAGAGAGAGGGGGCACAGAGAGGGCGACAAAGGGGGTCAGAGAGAGGGGGACTGAGATAGGAGGGACAGAGTGGGGGGACAGAGGGGGGACAGTAAGAGATGGGGACAGAGACAGCATGGGAACAGACAGACGGGGACAGAGAGGGGGGACGGGGGGGGGACAGAGGGTGTGGTGACAGAGAGGGGGCAGAGAATGGGCAACTGAGAAAGGGGGACAGAGAGTTGGGGGACAGAGAGAAGGGGACAGAGAGTGGGGAGATGCAGAGAGTGGGGTACAGAGGGTGGGCAGGGGGGACGGAGAGTGAGAGGACAGAGAGAGGAGAGACCGAGGAGGGACATTAAGAGATTGGGACAGAAAGAGCACGGGGACAGAGAGACGGGGACAGAGAGAGGGGGACAAAAAGAGTGGTACAGTGTGTGGGCTGGAGAGGGGGTCAGATAGAGGGGGTCAGAGAGAGGGGGACAGAGAGAGGAGTACAGATACAGGGGGACGGGGGGGGCAGAGAGATGGGAGATGGAGTGAGTGGGGGACGGAGGGGTGCGGGGGGAAGGAGAAGGAGAGGACAGAGGGGGGACAGAAAGGGATCGGGACAAAGGGAGCACAAGGACAAAGAGAGAGAGGGAACAGAGAGAGTGGGTCAGACAGACGGGGACACAGTGAGAGGTGACAGAGAGTGGGCAGAGAGAGAGCGACAGAGAGAGGGCGACAGAGAGAGGTGGACAGAGAGAGAGAGGGACAGAGAGAGGCAGGTGGGAGAGAGAGGGATATGGAGAGGCGGGTGGGATAGAGAGGGAGACAGAAAGAGGAGATACAGAGAGGGAGGGAGACAGAGAGAGAGGGGGACAGAGAGTGAGGGGGAGAGAGAGAGGGGGACAGAGAGAGAGGGGGAGAGAGAGACGGGGACAGAGAGAGAGGGGGACAGAGAGAGAGGGACAGAGAGAGGGGGCAGTGAGATAGGGGGCAAAGAGAGAGTGGAAAGAGAGAGGGGGGCAGAGAGTGATGGGGGCAGAGAGAGGGCGCCAGAGAGAGGGGGCAGGGAGCGGGGGGGAGAGAGACAGACTGGGACAGAGAGAGGGGGAACAGAGAGATGGGGGGCAGTGAGAGAATGGGCAGACAGATAGAGTGGACAGAGAGAGGGGGCAGAGAGTGAGGGGAGCAGAGAGAGGGCGAAGAGAGAGGGGGCAGAGAGCGGGGGAAGAGAGGGCGACAGAGAGTGGGGGACAGAGAGAGGGTTACAGAGTGGGGGAGAGAGAAGGGGTCAGAGAGAGGGGAACAGAGAATGTGGGGATGCAGAGAGTGAGGGACAGAGGGGGCAGGGGGACTGATTGGGAGAGGACAGAGAGAAGAGGCACAGAGAGGGGGACAGAAAGAGAGGAGGAACAGAGAGGCGAGACAGAGGGGGGACAGAGGGGAGGGGCAGAATAGGAAGGCACAAAGAGGGGGCCAGGAGAGAGGTCACAGATAGAGAGGGGACAGAGAGAGGGGGGACAGAGAGAGAGAGGGGGACAGAGAGAGAGGGGGAAAGAGAGAGAGCGGGGCAGAGAGAGAGGGGGAAGAGAGAGAGGGGAGACGGAGAGAGAGGGGTGACAGAGAGAGGGCGACAGAGAGAGGGGGACAGAGAGGGGGGACAGAGAGATTGGGGGACAGAGAGACGGGACAGAGGGAGGGGGACAGAGGTTGGGGGAAAAAGAGAGAGGTTGGGACTGAGAGAGTGGGGGACAGAGAGAGAGTCGCAGACAGATGGGAACAGAGCGAAGGGGGTACAGAGAGAGGAGGGTCAGAGAGGGGGGACAAAGAGAGGGGGACAGAGAGAGGGGCACAGAGAGAGGTGGGAATGAGAGAGGGGAAGATAGAGGGGGGTCAGAGAGAGGTTGAACAGAGAGTGGGGGACAGAGAGTGGCTTAGAGAGTGGGGGAGAGAGAGATGGGGACAGTGGGGGGGACAGAGAGTGAGGGACAGAGAGAGGGGGACAGACAGTGGGGGACAGACAGTGGGGGACAGAGAGTGGGGGGACAGGGAGAGGGGGCAGAGAGTGGGCGCAGAGAGTGGGCGACAGGGAGTGGGCGACAGAGAGAGTGGACAGAGAGCGGGTGAGATAGAGGGGGTCAGAGAGAGGGCGTCAGAGAGAGAGGGGAACAGAGAGAGGGGGGCAGAGAGAGATGGACAGAGAGAGAGGGCGTACAGAGAGGGGGGACAGAGAGGGACGGACAGAGAGGAGGGGACAGAGAGGAGGGGACAGAGTGAGGCGGTCAGAGGGAGGGCGGACAGAGTGCGGGACAGAGAGAGGGGTGCAGAGTGGGCGAGAGAGAGAGGGAGAGAGAGGGGGAGAGAGCGGGCTACAGAGAGAGGGGGACAGAGAGAGGGGGGACAGAGAGAGTGTTGACAGAGAGGGGACCGAAAGAGGGCGACAGAGACAGGGGGACAGAGGACAGAGAGAGAGGCGGGCGGGAGAGAGAGGGGGTCAGAGAGAGGCGAATGGGAGAGAGAGGGAACAGAGAGCAGTAAAGAGAGATAGGGGACAAAGAGGGGGGATAGAGAGAGGGCGACAGAGAGAGGGGGGACAGCGAGAGATGGTCAGAGACGCGGTGACAGAGAGGGAACAGAGAGAGGGGTGACAAAGTGAGGGGGGCAGAGAGAGGGGGACAGAGAGAGTGGGGGACAGAGAGGGGGTGCACAGAGAGGTTGAAAGAGAGAGTGGGACAGAGGGAGAGGGGCAGACAGAGGGGGACAGAGAGAGAGGAACAGAGATTAGATTAGATTAGATTACTTACAGTGTGGAAACAGGCCCTTCGGCCCAACAAGTCCACACCGCCCCACCGAAGCGCAACCCACCCATACCCCTACATTTACTCCCTGCCTAACACTACGGGCAATTTAGCCTGGCCAATTTACCTGACCTGCACATCTTTGGACTGTGGGAGGAAACCGGAGCACCCGGAGGAAACCCACGCAGACACAGGGAGAACGTGCAAACTCCACACAGTCAGTCGCCTGAGGCGGGAATTGAACCCAGGTCTCTGGCGATGTGAGGCAGCAGTGCTAACCACTGTGGCACCGTGCCGCCCGATAGGAGGGACAGAGTGGGGGGACAAAGATGGGGGACAGAGAGAGGTGGACAGAGCGAGGGAGGACAGAGAGACGGTGATAGAGAGAAGGCAGAGAGAGAGGGACAGAGAGCGGGGGTGACAGAGAGAGGGGGGAAGAGAGAAATGGGGACAGAGGGAGGGGGGAGAGAGAGACGGTGACAGAGCGGGGGCAAAGAGCGGGGGACAGAGAGGGGGGTATAGAGAGCGGGGGAGAGAGATGGAGGGGGGCAGGTGTGGGCAGAAAGAGGGAGACAGAGGGAGGGGTGACAGAGCGACGTTGACAGAGAAGGGGCAGAGAGAGTGGGACAGAGATAGGAGGGACAAAGAGGGGACACAGAGATGGGGGACAGAGAGAGGGGGACAGAGCGAGGCAAGATAGAGAGACGGCAGAGAAAGGAGGGACAGAGAGTGGGGCGGACAGAGGAAGGGGGGACAGAGAGACGGTGACAGAGCGGGGGCTAAGAGCGGGGGACAGAGAGAGGGGAACAGAGAGAGGGGAACAGAGAGAGGGGGACAAAGATAGGAGGTACAGAGTGGGGGGACAAAGATTGGGGACAGAGAGAGGGGGACAGAGCGAGGGAGGATAGAGAGACGGTGACAGAGAGAAGGCAGAGAGAGAGGGACAGAGAGCGTGAGTGACAGAGAGAGGGGGGAGCAGAGAGATGGGGACAGATGGAGGGGGGAGAGAGAGACGGTGACAGAGCGGGGGCAAAGAGCGGGGGACAGAGAGGGGGGTATAGACAGCGGGGGAGAGTGAAGGAGGGGGGCAGGTGTGGGCAGAAAGAGGGAGACAGAGGGAGTGGTGACAGAGCGACGTTGACAGAGAGGGGGCAGAGAGAGGGCGAAAAAGTGGGTCAGAGAGAGTGGGACAGAGATAGGAGGGACAAAGAGGGGACACAGAGATGGGGACAGAGAGAGGGGGACAGAGCGAGGCAAGACAGAGAGAGGGCAGAGAAAGGAGGGACAGAGAGTGGGGGGGACAGAGGGAGGGGGGACAGAGAGACGGTGTCAGAGCGGGGGCAAAGAGCGGGGGACAGAGAGAGGGGGTATAGAGAGCGGGGAAGAGAGCAGGAGGGGGGCAGATGGGGGCAGAGAGAGGGAGACAGAGGGAGGGGTGACAGAGCGACTGTGACAGAGAGGGGGCAGAGAGAGGGCGACAAAGGGGGACAGAGAGGGGGGACAGAGATGGGGGACAGAGAGAGTGGGATAGAGCGAGGGAGGACTGAGAGACGGTGACAGAGAGAGGGCGGAGAGAGGGGGACAAAGAGTGGGGGGGCAGATAGAGGAGGGTACAGACAGGTGGGGACAGAGGGAGGAGGGGCCGAGAGACGGTGACAGAGCGGGGGCAAAAAGCGGGGGACAGAGAGTGGGCATATAGAGAGTGGGGGAGAGAGAAGGGGGGGCAGGTGGGGGCAGAGAGAAGGAGACAGAGGGACGGGGGACAGAGCGACGATAACAGAGATGGGGCAGAGAGAGAGGGTGACATAGGGGGTCTGAGAGAGGGGACAGAGATAGGGGGGACAGAGAGGGGGGACAGAGATGGGGGCAGAGAGAGGGGGGATGGAGAGAGTGTGGACAGGGGCTGGGCGGGGGGGACGGAGTGGGAGAGGACAGAGAGGGGATGGACAGAGGGGGGACAGTAAGAGATGGGGACAGAGAAAGCATGGGGACAGACAGACGGGGACAGAGAGGGGGGACCTGGGGGACAGAGGGAGTGGTGATAGAGAGGGGGAAGAAAGTGGGCAACAGAGAAAGTGGGCAGAGAGAAGGGGACAGAGAGTGGGGGGATGCAGAGAGTGGGGGACAGAGGGTGGACCGGGGGGACGGAGAGGGAGTGGACAGAGAAAGGAGAGACAGAGGTGGGACAGTAAGAGATTGGGACAGAGAGAGCACGGTGACAGAGAGACGGGGACAGAGAGAGGGGGACAAAAAGTGGGGTTCAGTGTGGGGGAGAGAGAGGGGGTCAGAGAGAGGGGGTCAGAGACAGGGGGACAGAGGGGGGGACAGAGAGATGGGAGATGGAGTGAGTGGGGGACAGAGGGGTGCGGAGGGAAGGAGAAGGAGAGGACAGACGGAGGAGGGATAGAGTGGGGGGACAGAAAGGGATCGGGACAAAGAGAGCGCAGGGACAAAGAGAGAGAGGGAACAGAGAGAGTGGATCAGAGAGACGGGAACACAGTGAGTGGTGACAGAGAGTGGGCAGAGAGAGGGCGACAGAGTGAGGGCGACAGAGAGAGGTGGACAGAGAGAGGGAGGGACAGAGAGAGGCGGGTGGGAGAGAGAGGGATATGGAAAGGCGGGTGGAATAGAGAGGGAGACAGAGAGAGGAGGTACAGAGAGGGAGGGAGAGAGAGAGAGAGGGGGACAGAGAGTGAGGGGGAGAGAGAGGGGGGGACAGAGAGAGAGGGGGGAGAGAGAGAGGGGGACAGAGAGGCGGGGACAGAGAGAGGAGGACAGACAGAGGGGGGCAGTGAGAGAGGGGGCACAGAGAGAGTGTACAGAGAGAGAGGGGGCACAGAGAGAGGGGACAGAGAGAGAGGGGGCAGAGAGTGTGGGCGGCAGAGAGAGGGCGACACAGAGAGGGGGGCAGAGAGTGGGGGTATAGAGATAGACGGGGACAGAGAGAGAGCGACAGAGAGAGCGGGGGCAGTGAGAGAGGGGGCAGAGAGAGAGGGGAAGAGAGAGTGGGCAGAGAGTGAGGGGAGCAGAGAGAGGGCGACGGAGGGAGGGGGCAGAGAGCGGGTGACAGAGAGGGCGACAGACAGTGGGGGACAGAGAGAGGCTTACAGAGTGGGGGACAGAGAAGGGGTCAGAGAGAGGGCGACAGAGAATGTGGGGATGCAGAGAGTGGGGGACGGGGGGGGGCAGGGGTGACGGGAGGGAGTGTACAGAGAGAGGAGGGACAGACAGGGGGACAGAAAGAGAGGAGGAACAGATAGAGGCGAGACAGAGGGGGGACAGAGGGGAGGGGCAGAATAGGAAGGGACAAAGAGGGGGCACGGAGAGAGGTCACAGATAGAGCGGACTGAGAGAGGAGGGACAGAGAGAGAGGGGGAAAGTGAGAGAGGGGGGCAGAGAGAGAGGGGGAAGAGAGAGAAGCGTGACAGAGAGAGGGGGACAGAGAGAGGGGGACAGGGAGATGGGACAGAGGGTGGGGGACAGATGGTTAGGGAAACAGAGAGAGGTTGGGACTGAGAGAGTGGGCGACAGAGAGAAGGGCGCAGAGAGATGGGAACAGAGCGAAGGGGGTACAGAGAGAGGAGGGACAGAGAGGGGGGACAAAGAGAGGGGGGGCAGAGAGTGGGGCACAGAGAGAGGTGGGGCAGAGAGGGGGGAGATAGAGGGGATCAGAGAGAGGGTGAACAGTGAGTGGGGGACGGAGAGAGGCTTAGAGAGTGGGGGATGGAGAGATGGGGACAGTGAGGGGTGACAGAGAGTGTGGGGCACAGAGAGAGGGGACAAGAGTGGGGGATAGAGATTGGGGGACAGAGAGAGGGCGACAGACTGGGGGGACAGGGAGAGGGGGACAGAGATCGGGTGAGATAGACGGGGTCAGAGAGAGGGGGTCAGAGAGAGAGGGGGTCAGAGAGAGTGGGAAAGAGAGAGGGAGGCAGAGAGAGGTGGACAGAGAGAGGGCGGACAGAGAGGGGGGACAGGGAGGGAGGGACAGAGAGGAGGGGACAGAGAGGTGGGGACAGAGTGAGTGGGTCAGAGGGAGGGTGGACAAAGAGTGGGGGACAAAGAGAGGGGTACAGAGTGGGCGAGAGAGAGAGGGAGAGAGAATGGGGAGAGAGCGGGCTACAGAGAGAGGGGGAGAGAGAGAGGGGGACAGAGAGAGGGGGACAGTGAGAGGGGGGACAGAGAGAGTGGTGACAGAGAAGGGGCCGAAAGAGGGCAACAGAGAGAGGGGGAACAGAGAGAGCAACAAAGACAGAGGGGGGACAGAGGGGGGGACAGAGGGGAGTGGCAGAATAGGAAGGGACAAAGAGGGGGCACAGAGAAGGGGGCACAGGAAGAGCTCACAGAGTGAGAGAGGACAGAGAGGGGGGGACAGAGAGAGGGGGTCAGAGAGATGGGATCAGAGAGAGGGGGGTTCAGAGAGAGGAAGGACAGAGAGGGGGGACAAAGAGAGGGGGGACAGAGAGAGGGGCACAGAGAGAGGTGGGGCAGAGAGAGGGGGAGATAGAGGGGGTCAGAGAGAGGGTAACAGAGTTTGGGGGACAGAGAGAGGCGTAGAGAGTGGGGGAGAGAGAGATGGGGACAGTGAGGGGGGACAGAGAGTGGGGGACAGAGAGAGGTCGACAGAGAGCGGGGGACAGAGAGTGGAGGACAGAGAGAGGGCGACAGAGTGGGGGGACAGGGAGAGGGGGCAGAGAGTGGGGGACAGAGAGTGGGCGACAGAGAGTGGGCGACAGAGAGAATGGGGACAGAGAGAGGGGGACAGAGAGCGGGTGAGATAGAGGGGGT
This sequence comes from Chiloscyllium punctatum, assembly GCF_047496795.1. Lineage (NCBI taxonomy): Eukaryota > Metazoa > Chordata > Chondrichthyes > Orectolobiformes > Hemiscylliidae > Chiloscyllium > Chiloscyllium punctatum. The sequence continues at coordinate 13,752 of NW_027310119.1, read as the reverse complement.
CAGAGTGAGGGGGTCAGAGGGAGAGGGGGACAGAGAGAGGGGGGACAGAGGGGGGACAGAGGGGAGGGGTAGAATAGGAAGGGAACAAGAGGGGGCACAGAGAAGGGGGCACAGAGAGAGCTCACAGAGAGAGAGAGGACAGAGAGAGGGGGGACATAGAGAGAGGGGGAAGAGAGAGGGTGGAAACAGAGAGAGGGGACAGAGAGGGGGGCAGAGAGAGGGTGGACAAAGAGTGGGGGAGAGAGAGAGGGGTACAGAGTGGGCGAGAGAGAGGGAGAGAGAATGGGGAGAGAGCGGGCTACAGAGAGAGGGGGACAGAGAGAGGGGGACAGAGAGAGGGAGGACAGTGAGAGGGGGACAGAGAGAGGGGGACAGAGAGGGGGGACAGAGAGATTGGGGGACAGAGAGACGGGACAGAGGGAGGGGGACAGAGGTTGGGGGAAAAGAGAGAGGTTGGGACTGAGAGAGTGGGGGACAGAGAGAGAGTCGCAGACAGATGGGAACAGAGCGAAGGGGGTACAGAGAGAGGAGGGTCAGAGAGGGGGGACAAAGAGAGGGGGGACAGAGAGTGGGGCACAGAGAGAGGTGGGAATGAGAGAGGGGATGATAGAGGGGGGTCAGAGAGATGGTGAACAGAGAGTGGGGGACAGAGAGTGGCTTAGAGAGTGGGGGAGAGAGAGATGGGGACAGTGGGGGGACAGAGAGTGAGGGACAGAGAGAGGGGGACAGACAGTGGGGGACAGAGAGTGGGGGGACAGGGAGAGGAGGCAGAGAGTGGGCGCAGAGAGTAGGCGACAGAGAGTGGGCGACAGAGAGAGTGGACAGAGAGCGGGTGAGATAGAGGGGGTCAGAGAGAGTGCGTCAGAGAGAGAGGGGTCAGAGAGAGGGGAACAGAGAGAGGGGGGCAGAGAGAGGTGGACAGAGAGAGAGGGCGTACAGAGAGGGGGGACAGAGAGGGACGGACAGAGAGGAGGGGACAGAGAGGAGGGGACAGAGTGAGGCGGTCAGAGGGAGGGCGGACAGAGTGCGGGACAGAGAGAGGGGTGCAGAGTGGGCGAGAGAGAGAGGGAGAGAGAGGGGGAGAGAGCGGGCTACAGAGAGAGGGGGACAGAGAAAGGGGGACAGAGAGAGGGGGGACAGTGAGGGGGGGGACAGAGAGAGTGTTGACAGAGAGGGGACCGAAAGAGGGCGACAGAGAGAGGGGGACAGAGGGAGGGGGGACAGAGAGAGAGGCGGGCGGGAGAGAGAGGGGTTCAGAGAGAGGCGAATGGGAGAGAGAGAGGGAACAGAGAGAGGGGGAACAGAGAGCAGTAAAGAGAGATAGGGGACAAAGAGGGGGATAGAGAGAGGCAGGGGGACTGAGAGAGGGCGACAGAGAGAGGGGGACAGAGAGAGGGGGGACAGCGAGAGGGGGGACAGAGAGAGATGGTCAGAGACGCGGTGACAGAGAGGGAACAGAGAGAGGGTTGACAAAGTGAGAGGGGCAGAGAGAGGGGGACAGAGAGAGTGGGGACTGAGAGGGAGTGACAGAGAGGGTGGGGGACAGAGAGGGGGTGCACAGAGAGGTTGAAAGAGAGAGTGGGAGCGAGGGAGAGGGGCAGACAGAGGGTGAAAGAGAGAGGGGGACAGAGAGCGAGGGGGAAACAGAGAGAGGGTGCAGAGAGCGGGGGACAGAGAGAGAGGAACAGAGAGAGGGGAACAGAGAGAGGGGGTCAGAGAGAGGGGGACAGAGATAGGAGGGACAGAGTGGGGGGACAAAGATGGGGAACAGAGAGAGGGGGACAGAGCGAGGGAGGAGAGAGAGACGGTGACAGAGAGAAGGCAGAGAGAGGGGGACAGAGAGCGGGTGAGATAGACAGGGTCAGAGAGAGGGGGTCAGAGAGAGAATGGGTCAGAGAGAGTGGGAAAGAGAGATGGGGGCAGAGAGAGATGGACAGAGAGAGGGCGGACAGAGAGGGGGACAGGGAGGGAGGGACAGAGAGGAGGGGACAGAGAGGTGGGGACAGAGTGAGAGGGTCAGAGGGAGGGCGGACAAAGAGTGGGGGACAAAGAGAGGGGTACAGAGTGGGCGAGAGAGAGAGGGAGAGAGAATGGGGAGAGAGCGGGCTACAGAGAGAGGGGGAGAGAGAGAGAGGGACAGAGAGAGGGGGGACAGTGAGAGGGGGGACAGAGAGAGTGGTGACAGAGAAGGGGCCGAAAGAGGGCAACAGAGAGAGGGGGAACAGAGAGAGCAGCAAAGAGAGAGGGGGGACAGAGGGGGGACAGAGGGGAGTGGCAGAATAGGAAGGGACAAAGAGGGGGCACAGAGAAGGGGGCACAGAAAGAGCTCACAGAGTGAGAGAGGACAGAGAGGGGGGACAGAGAGAGGGGGTCAGAGAGATGGGATCAGAGAGAGGGGGGTTCAGAGAAAGGAAGGACAGAGAGGGAGGACAAAGAGAGGGGGGACAGAGAGAGGGGCACAGAGAGAGGTGGGGCAGAGAGAGGGGGAGATAGAGGGGGTCAGAGAGAGGGTGAACAGAGAGTGGGGGACAGAGAGATGCGTAGAGAGTGGGGGAGAGAGAGATGGGGACAGTGAGGGGGGACAGAGAGAGGGGGACAGAGAGAGAGGGACAGAGAGCGGGTGAGATAGAGGGGGTCAGAGTGAGGGGGTCAGAGAGAGAGGGGGACAGAGAGAGGGGGGACAGAGGGGGGACAGAGGGGAGGGGCAGAATAGGAAGGGAACAAGAGGGGGCACAGAGAAGGGGGCACAGAGAGAGTTCACAGAGAGAGAGAGGACAGAGAGAGGGGGGACATAGAGAGAGGGGGAAGAGAGAGGGGGGAAACAGAGAGAGGGGGACAGAGAGGGGGGCAGAGAGAGGGCGGACAAAGAGTGGGGGAGAGAGAGAGGGGTACAGAGTGGGCGAGAGAGAGGGAGAGAGAATGGGGAGAGAGCGGGCTACAGAGAGAGGGGGACAGAGAGAGGGGGACAGAGAGAGGGAGGACAGTGAGAGGGGGACAGAGGGAGGGGGACAGAGAGGGGGGACAGAGAGATTGGGGGACAGAGAGACGGGACAGAGGGAGGGGGACAGAGGTTGGGGGAAAAGTGAGAGGTTGGGACTGAGAGAGTGGGGGACAGAGAGAGAGTCGCAGACAGATGGGAACAGAGCGAAGGGGGTACAGAGAGAGGAGGGTCAGAGAGGGGGGACAAAGAGAGGGGGGACAGAGAGAGGGGCACAGAGAGAGGTGGGAATGAGAGAGGGGAAGATAGAGGGGGGTCAGAGAGAGGTTGAACAGAGAGTGGGGGACAGAGAGTGGCTTAGAGAGTGGGGAGAGAGAGATGGGGACAGTGGGGGGACAGAGAGTGAGGGACAGAGAGAGGGGGACAGACAGTGGGGGACAGACAGTGGGGGACAGAGAGTGGGGGGACAGGGAGAGGGGGCAGAGAGTGGGCGCAGAGAGTAGGCGACAGAGAGCGGGCGACAGAGAAAGTGGTCAGAGAGCGGGTGAGATAGAGGGGGTCAGAGAGAGGGCGTCAGAGAGAGAGGGGTCAGAGAGAGGGGAACAGAGAGAGGGGGGCAGAGAGAGGTGGACAGAGAGAGAGGGCGTACAGAGAGGGGGGACAGAGAGGGACGGACAGAGAGGAGGGGACAGAGAGGAGGGGACAGAGTGAGGCGGTCAGAGGGAGGGCGGACAGAGTGCGGGACAGAGAGAGGGGTGCAGAGTGGGCGAGAGAGAGAGGGAGAGAGAGGGGGAGAGAGCGGGCTACAGAGAGAGGGGGACAGAGAGAGGGGGACAGAGAGGGGGGGACAGTGAGGGGGGGGGACAGAGAGAGTGTTGACAGAGAGGGGACCGAAAGAGGGCGACAGAGAGAGGGGGACAGAGGGAGGGGGGACAGAGAGAGAGGCGGGCGGGAGAGAGAGGGGGTCAGAGAGAGGCGAATGGGAGAGAGAGAGGGAACAGAGAGAGGGGGAACAGAGAGCAGTAAAGAGAGATAGGGGACAAAGAGGGGGGATAGAGAGAGGCAGGGCGACTGAGAGAGGGCGACAGAGAGAGGGGGACAGAGAGAGGGGGGACAGCGAGAGGGGGGACAGAGAGAGATGGTCAGAGACGCGGTGACAGAGAGGGAACAGAGAGAGGGGTGACAAAGTGAGGGGGGCAGAGAGAGGGGGACAGAGAGAGTGGGGACTGAGAGGGGGTGAACAGAGAGGTTGAAAGAGAGAGTGGGACCGAGGGAGAGGGGCAGACAGAGGGTGAAATAGAGAGGGGGACAGAGAGCGAGAGGGAAACAGAGAGAGGGTGCAGAGAGAGAGGGACAGAGAGAGAGGAACAGAGAGAGGGGAACAGAGAGAGGGGGTCAGAGAGAGGGGGACAGAGATAGGAGGGACAGAGTGGGGGGACAAAGATGGGGGACAGAGAGAGGGGGACAGAGCGAGGGAGGACAGAGAGACGGTGACAGAGAGAAGGCAGAGAGAGAGGGGCAGAGAGCGGGTGTGACAGAGAGAGGGGGGAACAGAGAAATGGGGACAGAGGGAGGGGGGAGAGAGAGACGGTGACAGAGCGGGGGCAAAGAGCGGGGGACAGAGAGGGTGGTATAGAGAGCGGGGGAGAGAGAAGGAGAGGGGCAGGTGTGGGCAGAAAGAGGGAGACAGAGGGGGGGGGGGTGACAGAGCGACGTTGACAGAGAGGGGGCAGAGAGAGGGCGACAAAGGGGGTCAGAGAGAGTGGGACAGAGATAGGAGGGACAAAGAGGGGACACAGAGATGGGGGACAGAGAGAGGGGGACAGAGCGAGGCAAGACAGAGAGAGGGCAGAGAAAGGAGGGACAGAGAGTGGGGCGGACAGAGGAAGGGGGGACAGAGAGACGGTGACAGAGCGGGGGCAAAGAGCGGGGGACAGAGAGAGGGGATATAGAGAGCGGGGAAGAGAGCAGGAGGGGGGCAGATGGGAGCAGAGAGAGGGAGACAGAGGGAGGGGTGACAGAGCGACTGTTACAGAGAGGGGGCAGAGAGAGGGCGACAAAGGGGGTCAGAGAAAGGGGGACAGAGATAGAGGGGACAGAGAGGGGGGACAGAGATGGGGGACAGAGAGAGTGGGACAGAGCGAGGGAGGACTGAGAGACGGTGACAGAGAGAGGGCGGAGAGAGGGGGACAAAGAGTGGGGGGGCAGAGAGAGGAGGGTACAGACAGATGGGGACAGAGGGAGGAGGGGCCGAGAGACGGTGACAGAGCGGGGGCAAAAAGCGGGGGACAGAGAGTGGGCATATAGAGAGTGGGGGAGAGAGAGGGGGGGGGGCAGGTGGGGGCAGAGAGAAGGAGACAGAGGGACGGGGGACAGAGCGACGATAACAGAGATGGGGCAGAGAGAGAGGGTGACATAGGGGGTCTGAGAGAGGGGGACAGAGATAGGGGGGACAGAGAGGGGGGACAGAGATGGGGGCAGATAGAGGGGAGATGGAGAGAGTGTGGACAGGGGCTGGGCGGGGGGGACGGAGTGGGAGAGGACAGAGAGGGGAGGGACAGAGGGGGGACAGTAAGAGATGGGGACAGAGAAATCATTGGGACAGACAGACGGGGACAGAGAGGGGGGACCGGGGGGACAGAGGGAGTGGTGATAGAGAGGGGGAAGAAAGTGGGCAACAGAGAAAGTGGGCAGAGAGAAGGGGACAGAGAGTGGGGGGATGCAGAGAGTGGGGGACAGAGGGTGGACCGGGGGGACGGAGAGGGAGTGGACAGAGAAAGGAGAGACAGAGGTGGGACAGTAAGAGATTGGGACAGAGAGAGCACGGTGACAGAGAGACGGGGACAGAGAGAGGGGGACTAAAAGTGGGGTTCAGTGTGGGGGAGAGAGAGGGGGTCAGAGAGAGGGGGACAGAGTCAGGGGGTCAGAGGGGGGGAAAGAGAGATGGGAGATGGAGTGAGTGGGGGACAGAGGGGTGCGGAGGGAAGGAGAAGGAGAGAACAGACGGAGGAGGGATAGAGAGGGGGGACAGAAAGGGATCGGGACAAAGAGAGCGCAGGGACAAAGAGAGAGAGGGAACAGAGAGACTGGATCGGAGAGACGGGGACACAGTGAGTGGTGACAGAGAGTGGGCAGAGAGAGGGCGACAGAGTGAGGGCGACAGGGAGAGGTGGACAGAGAGAGGGAGGGACAGAGAGAGGCGGGTGGGAGAGAGAGGGATATGGAAAGGCGGGTGGGATAGAGAGGGAGACAGAGAGAGGAGGTACAGAGAGGGAGGGAGACAGAGAGAGAGGGGGACAGAGAGTGAGGGGGAGAGAGAGGGGGGGACAGAGAGAGAGGGGGGAGAGAGAGAGGGGGACAGAGAGGCGGGGACAGAGAGAGGAGGACAGACAGAGGGGGGCAGTGAGAGAGGGGGCACAGAGAGAGTGTACAGAGAGAGAGGGGGCACAGAGAGAGGGGACAGAGAGAGAGGGGGCAGAGAGTGTGGGCGGCAGAGAGAGGGCGACACAGAGAGGGGGGCAGAGAGTGGGGGTATAGAGATAGACGGGGACAGAGAGAGAGCGACAGAGAGAGCGGGGGCAGTGAGAGAGGGGGCAGAGAGAGAGGGGAAGAGAGAGTGGGCAGAGAGTGAGGGGAGCAGAGAGAGGGCGACGGAGGGAGGGGGCAGAGAGCGGGTGACAAAGAAGGCGACAGACAGTGGGGGACAGAGAGAGGCTTACAGAGTGGGGGACAGAGAAGGGGTCAGAGAGAGGGCGACAGAGAATGTGGGGATGCAGAGAGTGGGGGACAGGGGGGGCAGGGGTGACGGGAGGGAGTGTATAGAGAGAGGAGGAACAGAGAGGGGGACAGAAAGAGAGGAGGAACAGATAGAGGCGAGACAGAGGTGGGTCAGAGGGGAGGGGTAGAATAGGAATGGACAAAGAGGGGGCACAGAGAGAGGTCACAGATAGAGCGGACAGAGAGAGGAGGGACAGAGAGAGAGAGGGGGAAAGTTAGAGAGGGGGGCAGAGAGAGAGGGGGAAGAGAGAGAAGCGTGACAGAGAGAGGGGGACAGAGAGAGGGGGACAGGGAAATGGGACAGAGGGTGGGGGACAGAGGGTTATGGAAACAGAGAGAGGTTGGGACTGAGAGAGTGGGCGACAGAGAGAAGGGCGCAGAGAGATGGGAACAGAGCGAAGGGGGTACAGAGAGAGGAGGGACAGAGAGGGGGGACAAAGAGAGGGGGGGGCAGAGAGAGAAGCACAGAGAGAGGTGAGGCAGAGAGAGGGGGAGATAGAGAGGGTCAGAGAGAGGGTGAACAGAGAGTGGGGGACAGAGAGAGGCTTAGAGAGTGGGGGAGAGAGATGGGGACAGTGAGGGGTGACAGAGAGTGTGGGGCACAGAGAGAGGGGACAAGAGTGGGGGATAGAGATTGGGGGACAGACAGAGGGCGACAGAGTGGGGGGACAGGGAGAGGGGGCAGAGAGTGGGCGACAGAGAGTGGGCGACATAGAGTGGGCGACAGAGAGAGGGGGACAGAGATCGGGTGAGATAGACGGGGTCAGAGAGAGGGGGTCAGAGAGAGAGGGGGTCAGAGAGAGTGGGAAAGAGAGAGGGAGGCAGAGAGAGGTGGACAGAGAGAGGGCGGACAGAGAGGGGGGACAGGGAGGGAGGGACAGAGAGGAGGGGACAGAGAGGTGGGGACAGAGTGAGAGGGTCAGAGGGAGGGCGGACAAAGAGTGGGGGACAAAGAGAGGGGTACAGAGTGGGCGAGAGAGAGAGGGAGAGAGAATGGGGAGAGAGCGGGCTACAGAGAGAGGGGGAGAGAGAGAGGGGGACAGAGAGAGGGGGGGCAGTGAGAGGGGGGACAGAGAGAGTGGTGACAGAGAAGGGGCCGAAAGAGGGCAACAGAGAGAGGGGGAACAGAGAGAGCAGCAAAGAGAGAGGGGGGACAGAGGGGGGACAGAGGGGTGTGGCAGAATAGGAAGGGACAAAGAGGGGGCACAGAGAAGGGGGCACAGAAAGAGCTCACAGAGTGAGAGAGGACAGAGAGGGGGGGACAGAGAGAGGGGGTCGGAGAGATCGGATCAAAGAGAGGGGGGTTCAGAGAGAGGAAGGACAGAGGGGGGGACAAAGAGAGGGGGGGACAGAGAGAGGGGCACAGAGAGAGGTGGGGCAGAGAGAGGGGGAGATAGAGGGGGTCAGAGAGAGGGTGAACAGAGAGTGGGGGACAGAGAGAGGCGTAGAGAGTGGGGGACAGATAGATGGGGACAGTGAGGGGGGACAGAGAGTGGGGGACAGAGAGAGAGGAACAGAGAGTGGGGGACAGAGAGCGGAGGACAGAGAGAGGGCGACAGAGTGGGGGGACAGGGAGAGGGGTCAGAGGGTGGGGGACTGAGAGTGGGCGACAGAGAGTGGGCGACAGAGAGAGGGGGACAGAGAGAGAGGGACAGAGAGCGGGTGAGATAGAGGGGGTCAGAGTGAGGGGGTCAGGGAGAGAGGGGGACAGAGAGGGGGGGGGCAGAGGGGGGACAGAGGGGAGGGGCAGAATAGGAAGGGAACAAGAGGGGGCACAGAGAAGGGGGCACAGAGAGAGCTCACAGAGAGAGAGAGGACAGAGAGAGGGGGGACATAGAGAGAGGGGAAGAGAGAGGGGGGAAACAGAGAGAGGGGGACAGAGATGGGGGCAGAGAGAGGGCGGACAAAGAGTGGGGGAGAGAGAGAGGGGTACAGAGTGGGCGAGAGAGAGGGAGAGAGAATGGGGAGAGAGCGGGCTACAGAGAGAGGGGGACAGAGAGAGGGGGACAGAGAGAGGGAGGACAGTGAGAGGGGGACAGAGGGAGGGGTGACAGAGAGAGAGGCGGTTGGGGGACAGAGGAGGAACAGAGAGAGGGGAAACAGAGAGAGCAGTAAAGAGAGAGGTGGGACAGGGGGGGGACAGAGTGGAGGGGCAGAATAGGAAGGGACAAAGAGGGGGCACAGAGAAGGGGGCACAGAGAGAGCTCACAGAGAGAGAGAGAACAGAGAGAGGGGGGACATAGAGAGAGGGGGGAGAGAGAGGGGGGAGACAGAGAGAGGGGGACAGAGAGAGGGGACAGAGAGAGGGGCGACATAGAGACGGGTCAGAGGGAGGGGGACAGAGTGTGGGGGGAAACCGAGAGAGGTTGGGACTGAGAGAGTGGGGAACAGAGAGAGGGGGGGCAGAGAGATGGGAACAGAGAGAGGCGGGTACAGAGAGAGGAGGGGCAGAGAAGGGGGACAAAGAGAGGTGGGACAGAGAGAGTCGCACAGAGAGAGATGGGGACAGTGAGGGGGGACAGAGAGTGGGGGACAGGGAGAGGGTGACAGAGAGTGGGGGACAGAGAGAGGGCGACAGAGAGTGGGCGACAGAGAGTGGGCGACAGAGAGAGGGGGACAGAGAGAGAGGGAAAGAGAGAGGGAGGCAGAGAGAGGTGGACAGAGAGAGGGCAGACAAAGAGGGGGGACAGAGAGGGAGGGACAGAGAGGAGGGGACAGAGAGGAGGGGACAGAGTGAGAGGGACAGAGGTAGGGCGGACAAAGAGTAGGGGACAGAGAGAGCGGGCGAGAGAGAGAGGGAGAGAGAGGGGGAGAGAGCGGGCTACAGAGAGAGGGGGACAGAAAGAGGGGGACAGGGAGAGAGGCGGCGGGAGAGAAAGGGGGTAAGAGAGAGGCGGTTGGGAGAGAGAGGGGGAACAGAGATAGGGGGAACAGAGAGAGCAGTAAAGAGAGAGGGGTTCAAAGAGGGGGATAGAGAGAGGCATGGGGACAGAGAGAGGGGTTCACAGAGACGATGACAGAGAGGAAACAGGGAGGGGGGTCAAAGAGAGGGGGGAAGGGGGGGACAGAGAGAGTGGGGACAGAGAGGGGGGGACAGAGGGTGGGGGACAGAGATGGGGTGCATAGAGAGGTTGAAAGAGAGAGTGGGACAGAGGGAGAGGGGCAGAGAGAGGGGGACACAGAGAGGGGGACAGAGAGAGAGGAACAGAGAGAGGGGGTCAGAGAGAGGTGGGCAGAGATAGGAGGGACCGAGAGGGGACAGAGATGGGGGACAGAGAGAGGGGGACAGAGCGAGGGAGCACAGCGAGACGGTGACAGAGAGAGGGCAGAGAGAGTGGGACAGAGAGTGGGGGAAACAGAGAGAGGGGGTACGGAGAGATGGGGACAGAGGGAGGGGGGACAGGGAGATGGTGTCAGAGCGGGGGAAAAAAGCGGAGGACAGAGAGAGGGTGTATAGAGAGCGGGGGAGAGAGAAGGAGGGGGTGCAGGTGAGGGCAGAGTGAGGGAGATAGAGGGAGGGAGGACAGAGCGACGGTGACAGAGAGGGGGCAGAGAGAGGGCGACAGAGGATAGGGGGACAGAGAGGGAGGACAGAGATGGGGGACAGAGAGAGCGGGACAGAGCGAGGGAGGACAGAGAGACGGTGCCAGAGTGAGGGCAGAGCGAGGGGGACAGAGACTGTGGGGGGACAGGGAGAGGGGGTACAGAGAGATGGGGACAGAGGGAGGGGGACAGAGAGACGGTGACAGAGCGGGGGCAAAGAGCGTGGGACAGAGAGAGGGGGTAGAGAGAGTGGGGGAGAGAGAAGGAGGGGGCAGGTGGGGGCAGAGAGAGGGAGACAGAGGGAGGGGGGACAGAGCAATAGTGACAGAGAGGGGGCAGAGAAAGGGGGGCAGAGGGCGGGGGACTGAGAGAGGGAGACAGACGGAGTGGGGACAGAGAGTGGGGACAGAGAGAGGGGCACAGAGTGGGGGAAAGATAGGATGTCAGAGAGAGGGTGACAGAGAGAGGGGGACAGAGAGATGGGGACAGAGAGTGGGGGGATGGAGAGAGTGGGGACAGAGGCTGTGCAGGGGGGACGGAGAAGGAGAGGACAGAGAGGGGAGGGACAGAGCGGGGACAGTAAGAGATGGGGACAGAGACAGCATGGGGACAGACAGACGGGGACAGAGAGGGGGGACAGGGGGGATAGGGGGGACAGAAGGAGTGGTGACAGAGAGGGGGCAGAGAGAGGGCAACAGAGAGAGGTGGACAGAGGGTTGGGGGACAGAGGGAAGGGGACAGAGAGTGGGGGGATGCAGAGAGTGGGGGACAGAGGGTGGGCGGGGGAGACGGAGAGGGAGACGACAGAGAGAGGAGAGACAGAGTGGGGAACAGTAACAGATTGGGACAGAGAGAGCACGGGGTCAGAGAGACGGGGACAGAGAGAGGCGGACAAAAAGAGTGGTACAGTGTGGGGGATAGAGAGGGGGTCAGAGAGAGGGGGTCAGAGAGAGGGGGACAGAGAGAGGGGTACAGAGACAGGGGGACAGTGAGGGGAGGATAGAGAGATGGGAGATGGAGTGATTGGGGGACAGAGTGGTGCGGGGGGAAGGAAAAGGAGAGGACAGAGGGAGTAGGGATAGAGAGGGGGGACAGAAAGCTATCGGGGCAAAGAGAGCACAGGGACAAAGAGAGAGAGGGAACAGAGAGAGTGGGTCAGAGAGACGGGGGCACAGAGAGTGGGGGAGATAGAGGGGGACAGAGAGTGGGGGACAGATAGTGGGTTACAGAGTGGGGGAGAGAGAAGGGGTCAGAGAGAGGGGGACAGAGAACGGTGGGATGCAGAGAGTGGGGGACAGAGGTGGGCAGGGGGCTTGGGAGGGAGAGGACAGAGAGATGAGGCACAGAGAGGGGGCCAGAAAGAGAGGAGGAACAGAGACAGGCTGGACAGAGGGGGGACAGAGGGGAGGGGCAGAGTTGGAAGGGACAAAGAGGGGTGACAGAGAGGGGGGCCCAGAGAGAGGGGGACAGAGAGACAGGGGTACAGAGAGAGAGGGGGGGGGGCAGAGAGAGAGGGGGCAGAGAGAGAGGGTGACAGAGAGAGCGGGGGACAGAGAAAGAGGTCACAGAGAGAGGTGGTCAGAGAGAGAGGGGGCAGAGAGAGATGGGGACAGAGAGAGCGGGACAGAAAGAGAAGTCGACAGAAAGGGATGTCACAGAGAGACAGGGGACAGAGAGGTGTTGGGCAGTGAGGAAAGGCACCATCCCACTGACTATCCATCACTGCCATTTGTAAACAATACAAATGTTGATTAAAGCGTGCCGAGCAGCAGAGTGACCGATGTTGTTGTGTGTCTTTGTGTTGGAGAAGCTGAGCTGGAGAGAGACAGACTCAGCCCCAAGTCCTGGTCCTCAGGGAAGGGGAGGGCACCGTGACCTTAGCTCAGGAGTTGGGTTTAACTCCCTCTGTCCCCCCATTCCAACCTGGCCTCCCCATTCCCTCTCTCCTACTCTTCCTACTCAATTCTCTCCCTCTCTCTCGTTCTGCACACACTCTCTTTCTCACCACCTCTCCCTTTTACTCTCCCTCATCCCCCTCTCTCTCACACCCCCCTAACCCCGTTCTCTTCACTCTTCACCTGCCTTCACTCCTCCCTGTCCCCCTCCCCCACCCCCCCCCACCGCCGTCTCTGTCTCCCTCCCACAATTCTGTCTCTACCCAATTTTCCCTCCTCCCACCTCCCACATCCCACCTCCACCCCCCACACGCAGCCTCACCACCATCAGCCACCCAGACTCTAGGTCAGAGGGAGAGGGAAGAACCTGGGAGACATAATGTGTCAGAGAGAGAGAGAGGGCAGGAGAGAGATTTTGTCGAACAGAAACGATGGGAGGTGGAGAGAGAGAGAGAGCGATACCGAGGGAGGGGGATCGAGAGTGAGAGAAGTTGGACAGAGAGTGAAGGAGCAGGGAGAGAGAGAGGGGCAAGAGAGAGAGAGGGTGAGTGTGTGTGTGTGTGTCTGTGAGAGAGAGAGAGAGAGAGGGGAGGAGATAATGAGAGGGGCGAGAGAGAGGGGCGAGGGAGGGAAGGTGAGGGGGAGAGAGTGTGGGCAGAGAGAGAGAGTGGGGGAGAGAGACTTCGGGGTGAGAAAGTGGGGGCGAGAAGGAGGGGAAGGAGAGAGAGAGGGGAGAGAGCGCAGAGAGAGAGGGGGAAGAGAGAGCAGAGACAGAGGGGGGAGAGAGTGGGAGAGAGAGGAGGGGAAAGAGGAGGGAAGAGAGAGGCACGAAGAGAGAGAAGGAAAGCGAGAGGAGGGGAAAGTGGGGAGTCAGAGAGGAAGGAAGAGAGAGGAGGGAGGAGAGAGAGGAGGGGAGAGGAGGGCGTGAGACAGGTGAGAGGGGGAGTGGGTAGAGACAAGAGGAGAGAGAGAGGGTGGGAGAGAGAGGAGAGGCTGAGCGAGTGGAGGGCGAGACAGAGGGGAGGGAGAGTGAGAGGGGAGGGAGACTGAGAGGGGAGGGAGAGTAAGAGGGGAGGGAGAGTAAGAGGGGAGGGAGAGTGGAAGGGGAGGGAGAGTGAGAGAGGAGGGAGAGTAAGAGGTGAGGGCGAGAGAACGGATGGAGAGAGAGGGGAGTGGGAGAGAGAAGGGATGGAGAGTGAGAGGGAAGGGAGAGTGAGAGGGGAGGGCGAGAGCGAGGGGAGGGTGAGAGAGAGGGGGAGGAGGGCAAGAAAGAGGGAAGTGACAGAGAGGTCGGGGAGGGCGAGAGAGGGGAAGGAGAGTAAGGGGGAGGGAGAGAGACGGGAGGGAGAGAGACGGGAGGGCCAGAAGGTGGGACGGTGAGAGAGAGGGGATGCCGAGAGAGGGGAGAGCGAGTGAGAGAGGGGGTGTGTGAGAGAGAGTGGGTGTGAGAGAGAGAAGGGGTGTGAGAGAGAGAAGGGGTGTGAGAAATAGGGGTGGAGAGCGAGAGAGACGTGGGGTGAGAGAGAGAGTGGGCAGAGAGAGTGAGATGGGATGGAGAGAGAGGGGGTGTGAGAGACAGAGGGAGATGGAGAGGTAGAG